>NW_022717627.1:0-1451 GCF_011630105.1 Anneissia japonica | reverse complement strand
CTATCACACCGTGACTAACAAAAAAAAATTACATTTTGACTCAACTTTTTAACATTGTCACTTTTTGCACAAAAGTCCTTATCTCGCCGAGTTGAGCACTTATTGCAAATTTTTGACTTTCCGCCATATTTCGAGTACTTTTCCGAAAAACTTCAAACTTTCAATGGAATAGTGTTTTTTTCAGGCTATCTCACCTTGCCTAACGAAAAAATTTACATTTTGAATCAACTTTTTAACATTGTCACTTTTTGCACAAAAGTGTTATCTCGCCGAGTTGACCACTTAGTGCAAATTTTTGACTTTCCGCCATATTTCGAGTACTTTTCCGAACTTTCAATGTAGTACAGGCTAAATGTGACAAAAATCCTATTTAACCTTAAACAAACTTTAATAAAAGGACTATTTGCATATTCTTGTAGGCCTATATTTGAAAATTCATAAAAAAAATTTCCACTTTTTTATAGAAGCGTTTATAATATGTTCAGGGTCAAAGGTCAATTACTTATATTCAGCATGTACATCTAAAAGTACAAAAGTAGTGTCTACACCTAGGTTTTTTGGGGCAACAATTATGGGAAATTGTTTACACCTTTTAGTAGCTGCGCTGACCAAATATTCAGGGTCAAAGGTCAGAATAGCCTATAAATATCATGTTCCGGTTCATAAATCCTCAACTACTGGATATCAATGCACGAAAATTGTGTCTACACTTAGATTTTGTGGGGTCAACATTTATTGAAACATTTATACGGCCTTCTAGTAGCTGCGTTGACTAAATATTTAGGGTCAAAGGTTATTGACCTTTATGCAACTATGATGGTCATAACTCCTCAACCATTTTGCCTACATGGACAAAGATAGTGGCAACATCTACGTTTTTGGGATAATTTTTTAAAAGTATTTTTGCCACCTTCTGCTGCATTGACTAAATATTCAAGGTCAAGGGTCATTGACCTTTACACAATATATGATGGTCATTACTCTTTAACCACTTGGTCCAGAAGCACAAAAAATAGTGTCTACACTAAACATAAAAATGTGGCGTACTGTATGTTTTTTCAGGCTTCACTGATTTTTAGAGCAAAACAACAGCCTCTCAAAACCGGTTAATGACCACTTGTAAGCACCACAAAAATGATGAGAATCCAAGATAAATCTGATACAACTATGGACCAATCAGAGAGCAGCTTGGAAATTATTAGACTGCGCAGCCAAGCATGACATGCTCCAAACTTTTTTCTACAAACTATTCTTTCTATATGGTGGAGTCAGTAGCTTAAAAGTGACAGCCTGTTGTTAAATTGAGGGAATGTTGAGAAAAAATATAAAGCATTTGCAGTATTAGGTAAGTTTCCCATAATATATGTGTTAATTAAATGTAGTAGCCTAGGCCTAGCTAACCTAGTACAATGTCGACCATAACACCAACACACTAGATGGGAAGGGAAGCT
>NW_022717626.1:0-955 GCF_011630105.1 Anneissia japonica | reverse complement strand
TATAAAATGCATAAGCAATGAAAAAACGGTGTACAATTATTGGAAGTTGACTTGCGGAACACAAATTTATTAAGGTATAACAAAATCAAACGGATATATCGATAGCTCCTCCTGCTATCTTTATCAACGTTAAATAAACCGTTCATTACGCCTGAATGACTTCATAATTTTAATGGTTTAGAATGGGCTTTCTGGAATAGGCATTTTAAAACCTAATAATTTACCATCAAAATGTACTAAAAACACAAAAGCTTGCATTATATTAGTTATCGAACACATATTAAATCATTAATTGAAATTTACAAAGAAAAATTAAGATACATCATAATAATTATGTTAGAAATTTTGATCAATTGTTTGTCAGTGGAGACAATGGAGCCGGTTGTCACACCCAAGGTGGACTTGGAAACATTGACTAGGGTGTTGTGACTATGTGTTTAGATGATGTACAAAACGACAAGTTAACAAAGAAAGTTCAAAAAAATTATCAACCTTTACAATACACATTTATTTGAGTTATATAAATAATAATAATAACTATAACTAGATTTGAACTCATCACTGAGGACGAGTTCGGTGATCCGCCGTACTTTGACCCTCATCAAGCTCATGCAGTGCTGATTGAAAAGTGTCATAATATGCTAAAATATGCTGTAATTAGTTTTTTTTTAAAGAATAATTTTGAGCATTTTAAAAGACATACGCATGAACACATGTACGTCTTGACGCCCGTGAGCACGGTAATAGCACAAAGAGTGACTCCTGATTTGAATAATGTGTCATGAACAGAAAGTATGTAACAAAACGTGATTTCCAGCTTCATTACGTGTTGCGTGCGTGGAAATGAACAGATTGCGCGTAAATATGGAAAGTTTTGGAATGCTGAAAATGACACGAAACGTTCTTTAAACTATCTAAATAGTGATATAGAGAATTTTCAAATTTTAACGGACGC
>NW_022717625.1:0-760 GCF_011630105.1 Anneissia japonica | reverse complement strand
CCGTCTCCCGCTTCGAGAAACAGATACGGTTCTCGTGTGCAAACTACCATAAATTACCCAAAACCCGACGTACGTACCAACGAACGAACGAATGAATGAATAAATAAATAAAACTTGAACAAAAAAAAACATAAACCGGTGTGTGTGGCTTTCAATTTTTTTTAAAAGTCTGTCTTTCTTTATTGTTTTTCGATGATACTCGAACGATAACTGCGCAGCGTCCCGAGAAATCACCGTTTACGTCGTCTGACGTGACTCCGCCTCGTCTTCGACTTTCCAACGTCTGCAAGATGTCCCGGACCGAATATCATGGTCCGTCGAGAGACGTCAGACGACCGGCCCTCGATTTTCCTCGGCAATACTTGAACCCCGCAGATCTTCCGCCGGTCCTGTACACGCGATATGTTTCGTCCGAGGACGCTCTGATGGGCTTGTTGGGCAGGAAGGCGCCCGTTGAGGCTGTGTACGCGGTGGAAGCTCCGACCTCCGATAACGACGTCCCGCTCGACATGAGATGGCCGTCGAAGGCGGTGGTTCTCGACGAACGACGGGGAGTCCGGTGCAACGTGTCCTTTTCGAACGCGGTGTCCATGGGATGTCACGCGCTCGTCAGGCGCGCGTCCGGAAACAGGACTGCGTGGCGCATCTTGGACACGAAGACAATAGCGTACGTTGGCGAAGAGGCCGTTCGCTCAGAAACGGAGGTGTCGGCACGCATCGCGTCGGAGCCGGTACCGACCTGTCTCTCCGTCGATTACGA
>NW_022717624.1:0-1198 GCF_011630105.1 Anneissia japonica | reverse complement strand
CCAGGAAAATTGATGCTCAAGACGCAGTGTCAAAAACAGCTGGAGTACAAACAGGAATCACGAACATCAAGGAAAATGGAATCAGTGAAATTGTTTTTATTTTTAAGTAAGTTTATGCCCAATTCAGTTCGTAAATAAGACCAACAGAAATTGGCAAAAATAGCATGTTAGTGTTTACCGAGATTAGCACTTGATATGATAAGTGGCCACTTTTTAAAAAGTGCCCTCACATGTTTACACACCATTAATAGCTTTCTAGCCACATCTCACCCTTTTGCACAGACTGTGATTATTGTTTAGTTTTTCATCAATCCGCAGCAAATCTCGCTACCCAACACAATCGAATCGTCGAGATATTACCAACAACAACATTAATAGTTGACGTTGATTTAACTTTTAACTACATAAGCGGTGGAGTGTATTGACTTAGCTGCTCTTTTAGATCTACATAAGCGGCTGTAACAGGGCTGAGGTAAGAACACTTATAATTATGACTCCTCTAGATAGCCGAAAATAATACTTTTAGGCTTGAAGTTAAATATAATTTTACTTTTTTCTTCATTTTTCATGATTTTGAAAATGTTAGAGGAGCTCTGGTCTTCCCCCACTCTTGAATCCGCCACTGTATGGGGAGCAGGACCTGTGAGTGGTACTGAACTACAGTAGAATCCCTTATTTGGGACACTCCCATTGAGGGGACACATTTAAATATATTTTAAATACTTCGGCCAATCTCTATTAATGTTACTGTTCACTGTTTATTCATTATTATCAATCAATTATTTACATTTCACAAGCGAAAAAAGAAAATTCTGTTTTTTTATTGATAAATGAATGGAGGCCTGTATAGGTCCGGAGACACTTAAGCTCAGGCCACCTAAAAAAAGAAGAAAAAAACGATTAATAATTTGAGGCTATAAAAAGTCTTTTAGTCAGTACAATAAATACAGTAAATAAATAAGTACAATAAATTAAGTGAAACAAAATGAGAAGTTTGAATTTAAAAAAAATATATATATATATATATAAAAAGAAGTAAATAAAACAAAGGTAAGTCAGATAAACTCGATAAGTTGAGTCATATGAAGAATGGAATGAAAGGAACGGGAAATTACGCCTGCTGGTTGTTTACTGGTGCTTATGTATACAAAAATGTCAAACGAGTCATATATTGATGCCTATATATATTTTATATATA
>NW_022717623.1:0-990 GCF_011630105.1 Anneissia japonica | reverse complement strand
TTCAGTCACAAAATTATTGGCTGTCAGCAAGCAAATATTATTTAGGTAAATGTTTTGAAAGTTATAAATTAAATTCCGGTTACATTCATTAAATTTGTGTTATTGTTTTACATGCTATATATTGAATCTTTAAAGAATACTTTACTCTTAAAATATGTTCTAATTAATATAACTAAATATAATTAGAATATATTTTGATTAAATTTTTAAATGAAGACTGGACAATTTCTTCATAAATTTATTTCATACTGTTTATGAAACAAATGGTGAATTTATTATTTATACTATTTATGATTTTTTTTAAAATCTAATATTATTTCATAAAATAAAGGCATTGGCCAAATCAGATGGCAGTGTTAAAATTTTAAGATCCATAGATTAGATTTTAATTGTAATGCCATCCTTCCTCTTTCCTGTCTCTCCGTTCAATCTTAGATCTGAAATAGTGTATTAAAAATATTTTGTATTTGTTACTCTACTCGTCTCCCACTAATGGAGAAAATGGGATTGTTTACATCTCTTTCCATTCCACATGTCTTTACATAAGCATGAAAAAAAAAATAAAATAAAATAAGAAATAAATGGACCAAGAAAGTAAGACTTTCTAATCCTAAAGGCATGCTAATCCTACTCATTGAACTATCCATGGTTGGCCGTTGACTCCGAGGAGCTCATATGCCTTTTTTGTTTAGCAATTTTTTATTTTTTTTTATTGCTGCTGGGTGACCATCCACCCTCCAACCCAAAGGCCACTAAGACTGTAGATGGGGTTGCAAGTTAGTCACCGGCGGCTCGAGTGACATCTTAACTACAACTTTAACTATTATCTTAACTACCTAAAACTAGCTTAAACTATTAATCTTCTTCCAAAGTTCTCCACCCAAATTGCATTCTTTCAATTTTTCCATAATTGTTCCCCAGTTTCTTCTTTCTTCACCACAAAATAAACAAACATTTATTTTAGGCAAACCTGTAACTGCTTTACCATTT
>NW_022717622.1:0-908 GCF_011630105.1 Anneissia japonica | reverse complement strand
TACATCTATATATCTTTGTAATTTTATTTGCGTTTTTGTCTGCCAAGAAATAGTCGAGCAAGAGGGTGATTTTGTAGGTTAATCTTCCATGGATTTTAAAGAACTGGGTGAATATAGCCTACTATAGGTCTGTGTATTTATAGGGGTATAATAAACATAAATGCGCTCTGAGTCTTGGACATCGATCATTTTTAATTGAATCTTTACAGAGTATCAATCAAGCTTAACAACTGACCAATCAGAATAGTGCCAGGTATACGCGCGTGTCCAACAAACACACGTGCTGTACGGGTGTCCCAAAAACGCACGTGTTTAATGTACGCACGTGTATCTTCTGTACAACTACTTCTTTAGGTAATCTACTTTTCAGTACCAAGTCTCACAAAAGTCTGACGATTTCAATGGAAGTTTGCGTCGACGAAACGTAAAAGCATGTTTACATTTTTTGTAGTGGAAACACAGTGTCATGTTTTGTATTATCCGGTAATGCAAAATACGTTAGATTTTATCAAGTGAATTTCTTTTTTTTTTAAAGCGACTTAGACGTATGGAATGGCATAGTGCACTTGTCACTCTACAGGAGGTGTTACTTCACTCTATCGACACTATGATCAACAATAAAAGACGTGTTTTATCGCAAAACTTTTAACTATGAGTTCCTTTGTAACTTGGAACAAATACATTTTTAAGCATTGAGTTTAAGCAAAAGAACGTGCGAAAATAAATCGGATAAATGCTTCTATTTTCAAAGCAGCTTGGTGCCCCAGAAAAGAAATGTTTCAGCTCAATTCAACTAGAAAATGGAATCATTCGATTAAATCGGTATATATCTTCCTCTCCTGTCACACACACACACACACCCACTAACACCCACACACATTCAAACACACACACACACACACACACAC
>NW_022717621.1:0-1320 GCF_011630105.1 Anneissia japonica | reverse complement strand
TATGCCTTAGGCAAAACATTCCTATCGTGCGTAGAATATGCCACTAGGCAAACATGACCGTAAGCAAAAACATGCCCGTAGGAAAACAATTTCGGAGATAAAACATGCCTGTAGGCAAAACATGCCAGTAGGCAAAACCATGCCCTGAAACAGAACAGCCGTAGGCAAACTTCTCCGAGGTAAACCTTTCCGTAGGAAAGGCATGTGCGAAGGCAGAACATGCCCGAAGGCAAAACATCTCCATAGGTACAACATGCTCATATGCACAACATGCCCGTACGGACAAACTTGACAGGAGGCAAATAATAATTACCAATATACAAAGCGCATACACAATAAATATACATAGGCTATATATATAGGCTATATACATATACACCTACACATATGCATATACACATACATACACATAATACGTGTATATATATATATATATTATATATTATATAATAGAGGCGATACAAGAATTACATGTAATATTGATTTGAAAACAGACAGACATGTTATATGATGATATATTCCTCTTTAATTTAATTTTCCTAGTTCTTTACTTCATTTATTTATTCATTTATTTCCCATTTTATCTATTTTATGTCTATATTTTCTTCCTTTTTTTTGAGTTATTTATTTATTTATTTATTTATTTCGGAGATATAAACATGCCCGTAGGCAAAACATGCCAGTGGGCAAAACCACGCCCGGAGACAGAACAGCCGTGGCAAACTATGGCTATGTTCACACACACGGCGTAAGGCTGGCTTAAGCATGGCGTAGCGTACGCCTTTGTGTGTGAACTAGGCAGTGGCGTTGTTAAAGCCACTCGCTACGCCACGTCCTTGGCGTTATTAACGCTACCTGCAGACCCCATATTAGCTAACGCCACTGAGCTAACGCCAGTGATGCTTGAATGATTTGACCTCTTTTCATTCATTTCATTCATTCATTCTTTATTGGTCTAATATATTTAAAATAAATACATCAGAAATTCTTCATTTATACACTGCAATAAAAGATTGACCAATCACGATTGCAATATATTAGCTACTTTGGTCTCTTTTCTGTGCTCTCTATAAAGGAAATGGTAAAGGGGTTCCTTTTCTATTGCATTTTACTTAGTTATAATGTATATGATTTATTGATTGTGTCTGGTAAGATATTTTAACCATTTAGACTGTCTATTAAAACATGCAACATCAACAATACTAGCTGAAAAATCAAAAGTAAAATTGTTCATTTAAAATACAATAGTCATATAAGTTCACTTCGAACAATTCACAGATTTAAAAGTTTTCATGATACACTGTTAACTTTACTACTGTT
>NW_022717620.1:0-924 GCF_011630105.1 Anneissia japonica | reverse complement strand
GGATTCATTTGATTCTGTCTATCGTGTACGGCCGGATTTTTTTAAAATTTAGGACAAGAAATACTAAAAAAAATGTGTTGAAAAAGACTAATAAAAGAAAAGAAACAAAAAGAAATATTTTGTATGTCTGAATTTATTGTTTCTCCTTTTCTTAACCAATCCTAGGTTTAATTTTTTGTTTGTTTTTAAGACGGCGGATGTCGTCTGACCACGTTACCGGCAACCAGCGTCCGCCTGTCTTCGTCGAAGAGAGTGTGGTTCTCGGATGTCGTGCCCGTCTTGTCCGATCTCAGAAAGAACATCATCCTCTTCAGCGGGGAAGGCGCGCGTCCCGTGTTCGAAATCATGTTACCGACGAATTCAGAAGGAAAGTACGGTCCGACGTCCGAAGGGTTGACGATTCGAAACCGCACTTCCACCTCGTCGCAATCTTCGTCGAATTCGTTGACGAAACTTCGGGAGCTCTCCCGAAACGGTTTGGGCAGTTTGCACGGAAACGATCTCGGCCGAGGTGGAGGCGGCGGTTGCGAGAACGACTGTCGATCTTCGCTATCGTCCGCGGAGTCTTCGGCGAACGGCGGTTGGCACCGTCGGCGTCCCTCGGATCGACGGAAGCCAGCACCAACGGAAAGGTCGAGAGACTGGTGACGTAACTTTCGTTCTGCCTGCTGGCCATCTCGGCGGTCACGCCGTCGAACGAGGAGGCGTGCATGTACGGGATGCTGTGCCTGACGTGCTGCGTGACGCGCACCGCCTCGTCGTACGCGGAGAAAGCTGGCATCAGCGACGAGATCTCGAGGCGCTGTTCCTGGGCGAACGCGAGACCCGGCACGGAGGACCTGAAGCTGACGCTGGGAGAGTCGAAGTCGAACCACGTCAGCCGCGCCAGGTGGGAGCCGGCGTTCGCCAGGGCGAACGCCAACT
>NW_022717619.1:0-551 GCF_011630105.1 Anneissia japonica | reverse complement strand
CGAACGTCGGGCGTCGCCGTCGCTGCGTTCCTTGGAAGCCGTTGCCACCTTTTCCCTTTCGGCACTAAGTTCGTCTCTGAGGGAGGCGATCTCCTTCTTCGCGTTGGCAGTCGAGCGACCTTTTTCATCCAACCGTTCCTTCAGACTCTCCACCTGCTTCTCGGTCTCTTCCAGCTTCGTAGCCGACCGTCGTTGGAGGTCCTTTGCAGCCGCCGCTTCCTGGTTCGCCAGTCGCAATTCGTCTTTTATCTTCTCGAGCGTCACAGAACTTCGGGCGTCGTCGTCGCTGCGTTCCTTCACGGCTGTTGCCACCTTGTCCTTTTCGGCACGAAGTTCGTCTCTAAGAGTGGCGATTTCCTTCTTCAGGTTGGACGTCGCTCGATCTTTGTCCGAAATCAGTCTGTCTCTGTCGCCGAGCGTCCGTTTCGACACGCGAAGTTCGTCGTCGATACTTTCTATCCTCCTGGCGTTCGCTTCCACCTCCTTCTTCAGGTTCCTGTTCTCTCGAAGAACCTCCGAATGACGCGTTTGGTCCTTTTTCAGGTCCTCGA
>NW_022717618.1:0-637 GCF_011630105.1 Anneissia japonica | reverse complement strand
CACTTAATTCACTTTTTAAAACTAATTAATTATTACACAACATACAGTTTACTAGTGTTTCAGGGTACAGCTGTATTCGTCAAATTACTTCACTGCACTACCGTCTTGGCTTTGATTGCGTTCACTGTGTTTTAATCGCTAAACATTACTGGTAATTTTTTTTACACAATCATTACCATCATATTCAATTATTTACAGTTAAATTTAAAAATAATAATAAATTGTTTCACCATTTGCTATAAATACCCCTTGTACATTATTCAACGAAAAATTGTTTTGTGTCCTGCCAATGCTTCAGTTACCACAAAATAATAGTTAGTACGCGAAATAAATACAATCGCTTTTACACATACCGCTATTTAAATGTATGTGTGCAATGACGTTTTCAGAACTCCATTTAATCAAAACAACTTAAACTGTTACCAAATAGTCTCAAATGAACTATTTTGTAGGTCAATTTCCTAGTATACAATTGTTGAAAATATTTTATGCCAATACTGTGCTTATCATTTACAAGACATATGCATTTTTTCCTAATTGACTACCGTGCAATTATGTTGTTCATATACTACCATAGTTTATTAATTTTTAAGTACATAATAGCTTCTTTTTCACCACGTACATCAACACTACCATG
>NW_022717617.1:0-1005 GCF_011630105.1 Anneissia japonica | reverse complement strand
ACAACCATGCGCAGATGTTGTGTTCACACAAATGACAGTGTCTTGTACATTGTTAGGCCTATATCATAATTCTCCATAAAAAAGAACTATAACATACCGTATATTGCCTAAAATTAATGAATAATATAATAAAGTAATATCATATTCATGTATACATTAAAAAAAAGAGAGAATATGTTGTCAAAGGCAACGGCTTCTAGGAATCGCTTATTGTTCATTTGAGGTATATTTATTTAAAAATTCAACATCAAAAATATACATATCAGCGACTAAGGCTGAATTGCGTATGAATTAACAAGAAAAAAAATCCATATAAAATACAATTGTTATAATCGTTATAAAATATGAAAAATTCAAGAGCAAAACCAATATCAAAATACGAGATAACCGCAGTAGGAGCATTTGAAAAACGACAGGACAATAGCTGTCTCTTATACACAATAGAGGGAGGGGGGAACAAACCAATCAACGGGGGTGGTGGGGGGAGGAGAATTAGAATTAACTTTTGTTTATTATGTCAGCCAAAAATGGGATCGGACTAGTTTGGAATCGTTTGGTTTTGCTTCTGTAATATTTAATCTAGGGGATTTTCTAAGGGTCATACAGGAACTGTACTGTGGGGCAGGGAACCAGGCAGAGAATCTACCCGAAGCGTGTGCTTTTAAGGCAAACACCTTGCACAACTGCCATCTTCTAGTATGAAGAGGTTCTAGATCCAGTGTTACAAGGGAATGTGAGTAAGATCTATACCCACTGCCTAAAATGATCCATATTCCTTATAGACAGATAAAAGTTCCAATTAGTTAAGACCCACCCTTCTAAGCTTACGAAGCATGAACATTTTACCATTAGCTTTACTGCAAATATTATCAATCTGGCTTTGCCATTTTAAATCATTTTGGATTATTACACCCAGTAATTCAACTTTCTGTACTACAGGTAGAAAGTGATTAGAGATGTGTAAATCACCAATTGGAGTATTTTGCTTACTGAAATTGATGAACA
>NW_022717616.1:496-1143 GCF_011630105.1 Anneissia japonica | reverse complement strand
GTCGCTCCCGACCCCTTCGTCGTCGTCACTCCCGGCGCCGACGACCGCTACGTGGAGAACGTTCTTTATCGCAGGTCTAGGAGCGTGACCAAACTGAGCTTTCGAGGGAACATGCCGACCGACGAGTATCGACCATTCGTCAGACTGGACGATTACGGCGATCGCTTGCTGTACGCGATGCAACGTCGCGGTTGGAAGATCGTGCGGCTGGTAGATCGCGCTCACGATATGCCGAGACGGAAGGAGTGCCCGATCGGAGCATACGACGGCGATCGACTTTACGTGCACGTTTCGGAAGGTCT
Organism: Anneissia japonica; assembly: GCF_011630105.1. Lineage (NCBI taxonomy): Eukaryota > Metazoa > Echinodermata > Crinoidea > Comatulida > Comatulidae > Anneissia > Anneissia japonica. The sequence goes on along the minus strand of NW_022717616.1, from coordinate 841 downwards.
GCCAAAATCCGTACCGCAGAGGGGAGAGGTGCTCTGCATCGTCGTCTTTCTGCTGTTGGTCGCAAGTTCGGTTTCGTGGTCGGTGGGTCAAATCACCAGACGGTATCGGTGATAAATTCTGTAGTATTCGGGGACTTTGCAAGTTCCGGACTTTTGCGCAGACGAATGCGGAGACGTGAGGTTGTAAACGACGTCCGGTTCATTGGGAGAGATGGGAGGCGGCACGAGGAAGCCCGATAACGGCGAAGTCGAGGACGGAGCTTCGCAGACCGGCCGTTCACCGCAATCCTCCACCTTCCAAGTTCCGTCCGTCACGTTGTGGACGATCACGGAATTCGGAGGGGG
>NW_022717616.1:0-450 GCF_011630105.1 Anneissia japonica | reverse complement strand
CGCACCAGAGGCCAAGGTCCCTCAGATTGCTGCAACCGCGGAGACAGTGAACCAACGTCGCGGACGGCGGTCTTCCTTCTATCCTCAACGTTTCTCCGACCCTTTTGAAAACGCTATCTGTCACCGTAAACCTTCTTCCGATCGATATCACCGACGTCGTGTTTAGGACGGCGATCGGAATCCGGCGGAGGTCTACGGTCGCCCCTGCCGCCGCGAACAGAGCGAACGCGATTGCCAAGGTCGTGCATCCGGCGATGTCGACGTGCCTCATCCTCTTCGTCGTCCTTGTCGTTCGTCTCGTCGTCGAGTCCCGTGGCAAATACGTCGGAGACGGTTTTCGGCAGTTCCAGAAGATCGTTTTCGATGAGCTGGTCCACGCTCCACTGACGATTCGGAGGCATCAAGGGATCCGACACGTACTCGACGACCAGCTCCACCGATCCTTTGCCG
>NW_022717615.1:0-593 GCF_011630105.1 Anneissia japonica | reverse complement strand
TTATTTTAACAAATAGTAATAATACTAGTATGGTAATAATAACGATATTTAAATATCAATTTTACTAACTAATTAGTGATAATAACGATATTGAAGGTGATAATAACAATAATACAACAATAATAAATTAAAGATGTTTATTTTTATAATAATAGTAATACTAATTAGTAATAATAATAATAATAATACTTATAATACTAGGCCTACTTAGTAATAATAGGGTAATAATGTCGATAATAAAGGTGACAACAACAACAACAATAATATTAATAATAATAATATGAGAAAAATACTAATAAAACGCCAATAACAACAACTTTTTAAATTACTATTATTAAAATTATAATACTAACACTAATAAATAATAATAATAATAATATGAATAATAATAATAAAAAATCGAAAATTTATTATTATTATTTATATGGTACTGTTATAATAATATCAGCAAAAATTTGAACAATATATAATGTTAATGCTAAGACTAATAATTAATATTAAAACTAACAGTAATAAAAACAATAATAATAACAATGACAACAATAATAACAGCAATAATAATAATTAGTACAATGTAGTACCAGTAAATGACT
>NW_022717614.1:0-829 GCF_011630105.1 Anneissia japonica | reverse complement strand
TTGTGGGGAGCGATCGTTTATGGTTGCTGGGCCCAAGTTGTGGAACTTGTTACCGTTATTTATTCATGAGTCACCTTCTGTCACCATTTTCAAAGAACGACTTAAGACCCACTTATTCTCGTCCCTTTAATTTATTTTTTTCCCCTACTTCCATGCCAGCTAGCTTTTATAGCCTTAACTAGGATAGGAGGCGCCCGAATCCGAGATGGCCGAGACTCAACAGGTGCTGACTGTAGGTCAATTAGATTGAACCCTAGCCAGCGATGAGGGCGTATCCCATACTTCGGTTTGGGTGCTGGCATGGTATTCAAATTTCACTTCTTTTTATTTTGTGGTTTTGGTTTCCGTTCCATCTTTACACTTGCCTGATAGCGCTTAGAGACTTTTTGTATTTTGCGCTCTATAAATTAATAACCATTAACCATATACTCATCAATTGACAGTACTTTCAGTTAAACAAAACTTGTTTTTTTAATTACTTGTTTGAAGCCTTCCTGTCTCCTAGTGTTATTGTCGTTTCTTAATAAAACAGAAACACCATGCTGATATTTTTTTACTATTCCAATATATTTGTTTCATGTACTCTGGCTGAACAGTTATGAGATATTCACTTAATTTCCATTGCTCACCTTAAATTCTGTGTAGCTTCCATTACAAGTTTCAGTTGCCAACGTCTTGCTGGGTGCTTGTATGCTTTGTACCACCTTCTTTCCTAGATGCCAATATTGGGTGGTTGTACTCACAGCAAATGTTATTGGTATGTGGTATTTTTGTCTCATCATTGCGACTGACAAATACATATGTGACCAGAGTGTCATGTTTCACATAT
>NW_022717613.1:448-2123 GCF_011630105.1 Anneissia japonica | reverse complement strand
AGATTAAGGATTGATAAACAATGAAAGGGATTAAAGTGATAAACATAAGTTAAAGTCGCAACATTTTATTTATTAAAAATATTGTAATATGTCTACTGTGTCATTAGTTTGATCGTGGAGAAATTAACATGGCTTGACCCTAAATACTGTCATCCAATGTACACTACATAGGTGCAGTAAGGCAACTTTCAAGCATATTGATTGAACTCCAAAAATTAACAAGGACATTATTCAACGTTTCGCTTTTATTTAAGCATCATCAAGAATAATACATCTAAAGACATTATTTATACAAGCAAATACAACATGACATTACAAATATTATACCATAACGAAGTAAAAGGCATTGCCATGAAGGAATAATAATTTCTTAAGCATATGTAAGATATACATATCCATTCCTGATGATGACATAATTAATGTCGAAATATTGAATCCCAACACGATGGCGTGTATTTCAATACTTAGAATATATATTATACTTTCTTATCTGAGATGAATCAGTGGACCTTTCGGTTTTATGTAAGATATACGGTAGTCATTATTCTTATATTTTATTATTGTGTTTTATTATGGTAGGCCCCAGTCCATAATAAAAAGGGAGTTATCATGATTGGAATGTTGAATGTAATCAAAGACATAAGATATTCTTTTTTTTCAGTATAATTCAACATTTAGGCTTATATATCGTTCGTGCTTCCATCAGATCATTCCATTCAGCCTTTTTTTGGTGAAACTTGGCGTTTACCGATAGCACCTAGCATTGTTGTTGTTGTTTATTAAATATTGTAGTTAGACATATCAATTTGTCCATTGAGTAGGCCTATTTGTTTATTATTAATTACTTAAACAATATTTAAATTAGTTACATGTGCTCTCTACATCTTGAGCGCTTTGAGATATCGGCATAAAGAGCTACACTTGGCCTACTACATTCTCTAATTGTCAGTTTCAATAAAACATGCTTTGTTTAAAATATAATTGTACACATTTACATTTCGAATAAATAGAAATCAAGTAGAAATTATATGCATTGTTTTATAGTATAAATTCTAAAGAAATTGTAGAAATGATTTTAAAATTCTATAAAACCGTTGAAATGATACAGGAATTCTATAGAAAATAATATATTTTATATTAATATAAAATGATAGTATTAGCCTACTGATTTCGTTTCGTATTAAATGTATTCACTAACAACACATGATGTCAGTTATGATTTGAAATTATATAGTATAGAATCCATAATTGACAGATGTAGGCTAAGCTCTATGTTGTGATTGTTGTGGCAATTCTCCCACAAATTTCAATGATGAGCTAAACAAAATTAAAATAAAACAACTATGATTTCTTATATTGTTTAAATATAATACATAGGCCTGGCCTATTCATAACATGTAAACAGTGGCGGCTCTGGGAAATATTTATGGGGGAGGGGGTGGTGTCTAAGATGTCCGACTGGGATGGGGCCAAGTATTTACAGAGTGCGCAGCGTTATTTGAGGGCAGAAGGCCCAAGTCGGGGTGGGTTTTTGAGGGTGTCCCCTTCCTTCCAAACAAGATTCTTTTTAAAAAATTGGGAATTCTATGGCCCATGAATAGCTGGAATGGGAAAACTAGGCCTGTTTTTCTTTTTTTCCCTTTTTTTTGTGGGGGGGGGGTGGGGGGGGGAAGTC
>NW_022717613.1:0-371 GCF_011630105.1 Anneissia japonica | reverse complement strand
GGGGGGGGGAGAACTTAAGACCCCCTGCCCCCGTTGGCGTCGCCACTGTGTTGTAACCATCCATTTTTCTGTTTTTTCTACTAAACTTACACGCACGGCCTTTATTTTGTGGCGCGCCCTCTCAAGTTTCCGCTAGTACAGAAACGCCGGAAGATTGATGAATGGGTTTGTCAAACATTCACTACAAACAATATAATCTTCGTTTATTAATTAGGCTTTAATGATCTTACCATTTACAGCCTTCGGTATGGTTACTGGATACTGTAAGTAAATGGCGGAGAAATGAGATGTATATCTACTTAGAACCAGTAGGAAAGCCACTGGAAAAATCGTGTCGAATTTCGCCTAGGAGAGGGCGTCCTATTTTTCGA
>NW_022717612.1:0-880 GCF_011630105.1 Anneissia japonica | reverse complement strand
TAAAAACTTCAGGGGAGGTGTCTAGTATTGCCAAATATAATTTATTGAGTACACGAACGTTTTCGGGCATCGCCCTTCATCAGGTATACGTACAGATAAAAATGAATACGAGAATAAATAAATAGAATGCGGACGTAGTATGCAGCATCATGGGAAATCGTTGATATACAAGCTATACAATACCTTAAGGGCGTAGTGAAAAAAGCCAACTAATCAGAGTTGAGAGGTGCTATAAAATATGGCGCTAAAAAATAAAAATATAAACCAAGATGATAACAACCGGGATTGTAATAAATGACATAAATAAGTAAAAAATATAATAAATGGGAATGATCGTCTATAATGGATATAAAATAGAAGTATATTAAAAAAAACGCAAATGTACATAATAAATCCACGGTCTCAGAGATAACAAGTAAAGCATAAATACAAGCATAATATCAAATAATAATTATAGTTTAAATGATTTAAAGGAAACATTAAGTCCACGAGGAGCTAAAGTCCCGAGACGATGGATAATGCGTTCCTCGGTGTTTTTCCTGACGTGATCGGATCCGTGGCATAAAGTGATACCAGTTATTTTGATGTCATCCGGACTATGGTTGGTGGAGAAATGTTCCGCTACAGGGAGGCCAGGTTGTCTCAGTCTTATAGACCTGAGATGTTCCGTGAATCTGTCTGCCATACGACGCTTAGTTTCACCAATGTAGATGACATCACATTTAGTGCATAAAATGGCATACACCAAGTTGACAGATATGCATGAAAATTGATCTGTAATAATATGGTTTCCAGAAGGTCCGTTGATGAATTCCATGGATTTGACGTGGGCGCAAGTTTTACAGCGTGGTCTTTTACAGCAAACAGTAGATCCCTTGGT
>NW_022717611.1:0-969 GCF_011630105.1 Anneissia japonica | reverse complement strand
TAAAAGTAACTCGTTACATCATGCAAGACTGATTTCTTCGCCCGAATATTGTTTTGATAGGCTATTGAATTGTAGGTGAAAACCACCTTGCAAAACGACCGTCATTTCCGTCTGTTCATACACTAGGCCAAGGGAATCTCGAGGTATAATTCCACTCCCCCCCCCCCCGAAATCGGGGATGGGATTATACCCGGGGAACCACGGACTAATATTCCCTTCATCACACTGGCAAATAGTGGATACTTCTTGCAATTATTATTATTTTGTTTATTCTAAAAATAGGGACGTACCTATTTTTTGGTGTTTTTGACATCGGAAATCGGGACGTCAATTTGAGATAATAAATTTTGAAGTATGATTAACATTTTCGGGTATCCAAAGCTGTCATGTCCTAAAAACTCCCACCTTAACCAAAACCATGGTAGGGCTGGGGTGGTGTTGGGTTACACCACAAAATGTCCTTCATTTTTATTTTTTCACAATTTGGTAGATTTGCCACTGTTTTGAACTTGACTGGCCAAACCACAGAACCAAAGTTGGCGGTTTTAGAAGTCAAACTTATCCATTTATCATCTAATAAAATAGTCTTCATCGTTTGACATACCTCGTCCATGGTTTGACAACAACAAATTTTCTTTCGTTCTTCGTTCAAAATCTGCTTAGTGACACGCATGCGTAATAAGTAGAATAGTTATCATAATAACTACAACCACTGCGCTGTATGGTGGTAGATAAAACGTGCCTCGGTCAATAATTTATTTTCGAGTTTGCAGAGAGTTAAGAATACGGAATACTTGTATACATACTAAGTATACATGTATACGTGTTTGGTTAGATCACTTTTTTTCATTTTTAATAACACGTGCACCTGCTACATTAACACGACAGAGGCCTAACCCTACCGACAATTGGTCAACTACACCAACAAGGTATGCATTATGGAGCTCGCTTACCCTCTCGCGATGAAAA
>NW_022717610.1:0-2329 GCF_011630105.1 Anneissia japonica | reverse complement strand
CATGAAGTTCCCAGGAGACCATGGTCTAAGGTTGCAATGGATATATTTTTTCTAGATGACCGAAAGTATTTGATAACTGTAGACTATTTTTCAAATTACTGGGAAATTGACTACTTGAAGGATTTGCAGTCAGAGACGGTCATAGGAAAAGTGAAGAGTCAGTTTGCAAGACATGGAATTCCTGAATGTGTTATATCAGACAATGGAACACAATTTACCAGTGAGCTTTTCAGCCAATTCTCAAAGAAATGGAATTTTCAACATAAATCCTCATCGCCAGGATATGCCCAGAGCAATGGCAAGGCTGAAAATGCAGTTAGAACAGCTAAAAGGCTACTAAAAAAGGCAAAAGCGGATCGAAAGGATCCTTATTTGGCGATATTGGATCTCCGCAACACACCGGATCAAGATGGCAGTAGCCCTGTACAGAAGTTGATGAGCAGACGTACAAGGAACCGGTTACCAACCACTTCAAAGCTCCTGAAACCAAAGGTAGAAAAAGGAGTGTTTGAAAACATAAAGAGAAAGAAAGAAAGGCAAGAGTTACAGTATAACAAATCAGCTAGAGACTTGAAGCCACTTCAAGTTGGAGATAAAGTCAGGATATTCCGATTTCACGACAAACAATGGAACTTGGAAGGCAAAGTTATCAGGTGCTTGCCCAACAGATCATATTGTGTGAAACTGAAGAATGGGAAACAGCTGAGGAGAAATAGGAAACATCTAAAGAAAGTATCTCATGACAACAGCAACTTCAGTGATGAAGACATTGCTGACATGGATGACCCAGTAATCCATCCATGGCCAAAAGCACAAACACCAAACCAACAAGTGCATGAACCACAACATCAGCAACAAGTGGACCACCCTACTACGGAAACCTCGCCCGTGAAAACCAGAACGGGAAGAACAGTGAAACCTCCAAAATATCTGAAAGACTAGATGCCATAATATAACACTATAAATCAATGGACAATATGACTAAATATCTTTATAACAACAGTAGACCATGCTGAACTCTTGCAGGAAAATGTTTATGAAAGTGTTAAAGTTTCATATGGAATATAATCACTAATAATTATAGAGAAGAATGACATGTTATGTGATTTAATACTTAATTATCTATAATTCATACAAGTTTAAAATTATATATGTTGAGTTACTTAAAAGTTCAAAGTTAATGAAGGTACACCATACAGCTGAATAATATAACAAGACTCATAATAATAACGTTAGTATAGATTTAATATACTCGCATAGAATACAATACATCAGAAAACATAACTAATGATATAATCTTTAATTGAAAGCAAAAAAGCTTAAAAAAAGAGGAAAGATGTAGTGAAATATATGTAATGTCCTGGCAACGCTCGTCCGGGGTTCTCGATCATGGCGTGTGATCCAATAAACACGAGTACCGATAGTCTGTGTCCCGTGTGCTATTTATGAGTCCAATATTAACATTTAGAAAACCCACAAGTGGCAACAGCCATTGTACCTGCCAATCAAATTAAAAGTCATATGTTATGTTTGCAGGTATCTGAGGGTTATGGTCAAACAGAGTGCACAGCTGCATGCACTTACAGTTATCCTGGAGACCTCACCTGTGGTCATGTTGGAACGGTCATCCCGTCCTGTATGATCAAGTTGATAGATGTACCAGATATGGGATACAGTGCCAGCGAAGATAAGGGAGAAGTAAGTACTTAGGCCCCGTTCATGCTTATGTTATTACCCGTTGAATGTTAGCGGGAATATATGAACGGGGGTACAGTAATTGAAAAAAACATCTGGCCGAAAAGCAAGTTAGCCAACCCACCAAACTTGCTGGTTAAAAAGTTGCCCCAAGACGAATCCTCGTGACCTCGGTGATGACATTAATGACCTACAGGCCTAGGCCTACTAATGAGGGATGTCCAAAATAGGCCTACCTCATGCTGCGAGTGCGATAAGTGTCCTCCCAAGCGAATCTGTCGTGGGCGAAACGTCAAGTCAAAGAATGAACTAAGACCAAAGTAACGTGGTATCAACATTTATTAACCGTAACATATTATTAGAAAACAAAGAACCCCTGAAATAATAATCAGAGAAATAAAACAATTAGTGTACATCACTCCATGAAGCATACCTCAGTCATAATCATATCCAAAGCTTCAGGAAAACAATAAAATTCTAAAAACATCATGTATTAACTCAACTTCAGTGATTATAGTTTCATCAAATCACTAATTAAACATCTCAATTAATTAACATCTCTGTTTACAACTCTTGTAAACTTCTTATCTTCCTGCACAAATCATTAACCTCATATAGATTACAATCATTAATC
>NW_022717609.1:0-518 GCF_011630105.1 Anneissia japonica | reverse complement strand
TTATTTCTTGATTCAATTCTTGCTTATACAGTATTTAAATATTTGAAGATTTAAAAAAAATATATATCATTTCAGGGCTCGAAATTCACGCTAGCAAACTAGCAATTTGCTTGTAGGTTTGTCATAATTGCTAGGTAAAAATTCACAAACCAGCAAATTTAAAAAAATGATTGCTAGTTGAGATATCTATACAATATATCTTGTAATTAGCCTAGTATTAACTAAAACTAGACTAAACTGATCTACAAAAACTAATACAAATTTTATTAAATTTATTTATTTATTTTTTAATTATGAAAATCGACTAAAAATGCCTATAATCGACGAAAAACGATCGTTTTTTTCATCTTGAGCACACGATGTGAAGTGCGCCACCAACATTATTTTTTTTAAACCTTGCATTGCTTGCATGCATGCAACAAGTTAGCAGTGTGCAGAAAAAAAATCGCTCACTGTGTTTGTTGACGGAAGTCACGGGCGATGCAATCGGTAGTTAAGGCGAACATATTTAATTTTGT
>NW_022717608.1:0-749 GCF_011630105.1 Anneissia japonica | reverse complement strand
TTATTGATTAGGCCTATAATAGCAAATTGCATCAATTTATTTTGCAAAAACAAGGTTTTCAGCTTTAGAGGCACATCTCCTGTCCGCACAAGGGCACACATTGGCGCTAACACCAGGCGCGTAACAGGGGTCTTGGTCAGAGTGGGTATTTACTTTTTTTATTTTTTAAATTTTTTATTTCAACCATCTTTAAAGAGGGTAACCCTTCTAGTTTAGCCCAGTAGGTTAACTGATATTCAGGGGTCCCCACCCCACTCCCCATATAGAAAACAATTTTCCAAAGATGGATATTTTTCCCTTGTCCCCCGGTGTTTTTAATTCTAATTTCGTTGAAATTGATCTAAACTCCATAGTTGTGCAATTTTTAGAGGAAATTGGGCCATGTTAACAAGAAATGCGCGCGAAATTTGAGGTTTTTAGGCACTTTCAGGGGATGAAAGGGCATTTATAAAGGGGTGGGGAAGATTTTTCAAAGATAGATATTTTCCCCCAGTGGTTACGCTATCGGGCATCGGGCAGGAGATCAAAGGAGTTATGACAGTTTTTGAAGTGGAGAAGGGGTTGCAGGGTGTTGTGTGTCTGGTCATTATCGGGCAGGAGATCAAAGGAGTTATGACAGTTTTTGAAGTGGAGAAGGGGTTGCAGGGTGTTGTGTGTCTGGTCATTATGATATCTTCCTTTTTATTCTTGTCTTTATTTTTCTCTTCTCTTATTCTTTCTCTTCCCCCCCCCCCCTTCCTCTCCCTCTC
>NW_022717607.1:3309-3750 GCF_011630105.1 Anneissia japonica | reverse complement strand
ATTCTCTATATAAATTGTTCAGTCGTAAAATGGTCGGAACATAATTATACATGAGTACGGGCTACTAGACTGGGTGCAGTAGGAAATTAGCGGGAAAAAAGTAAAGGAAAATTTATTTTTGGTTTTTCTGAATCAGTATATCATATAGTGTCTCAGAAAAAAAATCCCCATTCTTAGAGCTTGGGCAACTTTTTTTATAGCACTTTGAAATTTTGACATAAAATATCCTGTTTTGGACTAATTAAGTTGGGGGTAAGGGAAATAAATGTATGTTTTTAGTCACTTATACATATGCTATGTATATCAAATGTAACTTGAACTTGGCTAAATAGTTACTCTTCACTCTCGTAAAAAAAATTAATCGGAATGATGACGTCATCACAAAAAATTCCAAGATGGCTGCCATTAGCAATTTCAAAACAATATATATCCATACACACA
>NW_022717607.1:0-3188 GCF_011630105.1 Anneissia japonica | reverse complement strand
ATATATATATATACATATATATATATATACATATATACTGTATATATATATATATATAGTGATAGTAGCTTTTATACCGCTTTTGCCACTCCTCAGCCCTCCTCCTTCTTAATTTTGTTTTTGTTGTACTGACTGAAAGAAATAAAATAGAAAATAAAAATAAATAAAATATATATATACATATATATATATATACATATATATACATTATTATTATTATTTTTTACATATATATATATATACATATATATACATATACATATATATATATATACATAATANAATAATAATAATAACAATAACAATAACAATAACAATAATAATAATAATAATAATAAACAACAACTATTAGAATATAAACCCACTGAAAAAAAAAATAGCGAAATTTTGCTCTGAAAGACCCAACAATTCAATTTCTGGACTCGGATCGGGGTAAATTGAAAAAAAAAACAAACTATGGTATTATTTTAGTTACTTTTAGTTTTGCTGTAAATGTGAAAATTGACAATAAACTTAGTTAACTAGTTACTCTTTACTGTCTTTATCAAATTTGAATAAAATGATCATAATGCCAATTTCCAAGATGGCGTTCCTCTTGGCGGGGAAACGATTATTATTATTATTATTATTCCTGTCTCTTATACACATATTATTATTATTATTGTTCTCAAAGTATATACAATCTCATCAAAGCAATGTACACATATAGAATATATATAAATATTATTATTTTAATAGTAGTATATGCTTATTTATTATTGTTGAAATCATTATTATTATTATTATATTATATATTACTATTATTATATTCTTATTATTTCAAAATTATATTTTATTATTGAAATGAATTACAATGTTGGTACTCTTATATAATAATATTATTTATAATATTTTTATCACCACTATTGATATCATTACAGTATTATCATCATCCGTCATCATCATCCTCATCCTATTCATCATCGTCATCATCATTCTCATTGTTGTCTAATCATCATAATCATCCTTACTGTCATCGATCGTTGTAATCATCACCATCATCCTCATTACATCATACTCAACCATCGTCATCGTCCTCATCTTCATCACGTCCTCATCGATCATCTATCGTCGTTATCATCATCCTCATAATCTTCATCCTCCTCCTCATCCTTCATTTTCTTCATCATCATACTCATCATATTCATCCTCATCCATCATCATCCTCGTCATCATCAATGGTGTAGCCAGCTATTGGCACAGTTGGGAAAGTCCCACACTATTTTTCTAATGGGTCCACATTTTAAAAATTGGTCCAAATTATGTAATTTTATGCATAAAATGGATCCAGATTTCTCATATTTAGCTAAAAATGGGTAAAATTTAAGAATATGGGTCCAGATATTTCATGACATATAAAATATAAACACAGCTCACAATGTTGTAAAACAACTCTCAAATAAACTTTTATTCTGTATAAACTCCAACAAGAATCCGGTATCAATATAGAAAGAAAGATAAAACCTGTCTCTTTCAACAATCATCGTTATCATCATCACCATCACCACAACCTACTAATCATCCTCATCCATCATCATCCTTATCCTCATCATCATCAACCTCATCCTTATCCTCCTTATCATCATCACTCATTCATCATTGATCATCATAGCCCTCATTATCATCATCATCCTTGTCCTCATCATCATCAACCACATCAGCATCATCCTTATTAATCATCATTATCAATTATCATCTTCATCATGAGAATGATGATGAAGAGGAGAACGACAAGAATGAAAATGAGATTGAGGGGCAGAGTGGATGTTTCTCATTCTTCATCATTAACCTCATCAACATCATTCTTATCAATTATCCTCATCATTATCACGATCATCCTCATCAATCATAATCATCGTCATCTTCATTATCATCAAACTCATCATCCTAATTTTCCTTATTATCATCATTATCCTCACCATCCTTATCAGCATCATTTTCTTCCTCATCATCCATCATCAATCATCATCTACCTCATCATCTTCCTTCTCCTCATCAACTGCATCATCTTCATCCTCCTCATCATCATTCTTATCTTCATCACCATAATCATAATCATCATTACCATCACCCTCATTATTATCGTCATCCTCATCATCTTCCTGATTACTGTCATCAGCATCAATCCTCTTCATCATCAGTCACCATCATCATCACGGGGATGATGATGAGGAGGAGGATGACGAGAATGAAGATGAGGATGAGGATGAGAGGGATGATTCTCATCAGTCATCATCATCATCATCATCATCATCATCATCATCATCATCATTCTCATCAATCATTTTCTATCATTCTCATCACCATCATCACAGTCATTATCATCAACAATCATTATCATCAATCATAATCACCATCATCTTCTTCCTCATCATCATCCTAATCATCTTTCTTCTCATGATCAACATCCTCCTTATAATGGGGATTATAATGAGGATGGGGATGACAATGAGGAAGATGATGATGATGATGATAATAATAATGACATCAGTGTAGTAAGAATAACAGTACTAACGCTAATACGAATGTGAATTATAAACTATAATTTTTTGAAACGCATAAGAATAATTATACAGAGTACTATATTAATAATATTATAAAGTAACAACATAATACTGTAGTATAATAATGATGATGATGAAAAATGTAGTGTAGAAAGATTAAATTTAAATAGGTAAACATTTCCTTTAATTTTGATTGTAGCAGTCTTGGAATTTGGTGTGTTGACGTCACCATTCCAAATTTGCTTGGGAGGTGGAGAATTCCCATCAGACATGCATAGACTCCCACTGTACGATGCCACGACGAGGTTGCCACACCACAAATAATGATTTGCTTATCCATAAAAAATTAATTTGGTTGCCAATCCCTAATATTTTGGCTTAAAAGCAAAATTTTGGGCCATACTAAGCTAAAAAAAAAAACTCTCCCATAAGCCCAGAGATTTTTATTCCGGGACTCTGACCGAGGGTCTAGTTGGCTCTGTGTTTGGACCCACCCTATCAGACCCCTTGGGGCCACCACTGAACGACTATAATGGGTAAGTATTTAACTAAGGTCCTGTCAGTTTTTACAGTTATAGGAAAAAAAAAACAAACCCTAAAAGTGACTAAAAACATAAACATGTTTCCCATACCCCGATCCAAAAA
>NW_022717606.1:0-914 GCF_011630105.1 Anneissia japonica | reverse complement strand
CTGAACATATTATTTATATGATTTAATTGTAGACAGGGGCTCCAAATTCTCCCTTTACATGCTTTTTACTTTAAATTTTTTTACAATTACCAATATGTAAGCTTTAAAAAATAACACTTTATTAGTTAAATAATTGAAATTTGTTAACACAAACATGGTTTTATTATAATTTTTATTTTAATATACAGTGATATAATATGAAAGAAATTGCCAGATATTTTAAATCCAGTACTTTGTAGTAAATTTAGGGTTTTTTGTTTTTTTTTCATTTTATTTTTATGGAATTTTCAATAACTTCAATAAGCATATTATTGCATTGTTTATTATACATTTATATAACATTGGAGTATAAAAATATTGGAAAGTAATATAACAAAGATTTCTTCTTTTGAAGTTTAAAATATTAACCAATTGCAGTTTAAAATATACCAAAATAATTTTCATTGTTTTAGATCATTGAAGAAGTCCGCAGAATTCTTGGGAAGGATGCAGAAGGCTCCCCAAGAAGATTTACAGACTTATGCTTAAATCGGCTTTATACCGAAATAGATACCATAATCTACTATGGAATGACGAAGAGAAATACTGCTCCTCCAACCAAACCCACTACTGGTATGATTTATATTTTCTCTTAATAATATAACTATTCTAAATACTTGTATTGAGTGGTAGCGGGTCTCTTATGTATGAATATAGAGTACTGTACTTGTGCTGATAAGCATGCCTCTCCAATTTCATTGCCTTCCAAAAGGCCTGCTTTCACCTGTGGTTGAGCTGGTATTTGCTTATTAACATACCAGACATAATTATATCCTGTGAATGTATATAAATGTTTATATCTTAGGTTTTGCTTACTAATTTTGTATCTCATTTGAATATATATATATACAAATATATATATGTATATATAAATA
>NW_022717605.1:0-1652 GCF_011630105.1 Anneissia japonica | reverse complement strand
TTGTGTTTATTTTTAACTTCTTTTTTGTGTGAAGTTTTTATTGGGACATATTTTTTGTGTATTTTAATTGTCTGTGGTGTGCTCTGTATTTTTACTGTTTTCTAGGCCAAAAAAGGAAAGCAATTTTCAGAGTGTTACAAATTGGACGAATAAATAAATATATCTTACATATATCTTATACTACTAGGCCTTGGTCTAGCCTAGTAGTAGTACCCAAGGCTAGCCTATGGCTAGCCTAGGCCTAGGTAGGCTAGGCCCGAGTCTAGGCTAGCTAGGCCTAGTAGGCCTAGGCCTAGCTAGTTAGGGCCTAGGCCTAGCTAGTTAGGAGCCTAGGCCTCGAGGCCAAGGCCTAGCCTAAGCCTTGCGTAAAAAAAGATAAGCCATTGTTAAGTGTTATGTTTCCATTTCCAATTAAAGCATTTGTTAAGTCTTACCTAGTTTAAATGTAGGCCTACGTCCGTATCGTATACACCTCAAACACTCAGATTTTTTTTTTTAGTGTTGACGTTAATTTCGCGGGAATTTACGTATGTTGACGCAAATTTACCTACATTGACGCAGATTGTTATGGTTTGACGTAAAATGACGCGATACTACCTTCAAAAAAAGTTTCCCTATGCTGAAAATGGAAGAGCCAAGGCTACGTCACTGTTTTGCAAAGCCTGGCTGCTTTGCAAAGCGTGGCTGACTTACGTCTCGCTGCCGGTCTGCAGCAGGATCTCTATCCCGCTACGCGGCGCAAGATAGGTAACTCCTATCTCCACAACACTACGCCCTCTGTAATCGCATGGACGCCATTCGAGCAAGCAAGTTGAACGCTCCAGCTAGCAAAATACCCGGATGTTAATGTAAACAAATAGGAAACATGCTTCAATATCATCACTGTTTAGGTCAATTTCTGAGCGGTAATTTTATATCAGTAAACAATTATTATGTTTGAAACATATTGTTTAGTATTTCATTTGTATTTTTTTAAACTTTTTTTTTAACAGAACTTCATTTTTTTAACAGTATGTTGATCTCCAGTCCAGCGACCGGTAGGTTGTATGCAGGGTTGGCTTATCACAATTAGTTTAGCGATATCGTGAATTACAGTTAATTTTCAATCTTTTTGTGTATATCAGTTGACTTGTTATATTCGGTTTAATCTTTTTGGTTAAATAATTCCATATTTTGAAGAAATTGCATCTCATACTGTACTGTAAAATATTATGGTAATACAAATCGTTCTAGAAAGTACTGCTGCTTGTTGTATTTTTATTCGTGTGTACCAAATACTAAATTCTTTGCGTTATTAATTAATAATTATCAAAGGCTTGGTCTCTGGACATCATCAATATACATTCAGAATATATTAATAGACCTGATAGAGATTTGCTGCCCCACCCCGCAGCAAAGCTGCCCCGGGGCCCACGGCTGCTGTCGAATGCCTTGAGTAGGGCAGTGCCTACAGGTTTTGTAGTATATTATTTACAGCATACCAGTATGCCTTTATTCATGATTAGGCAAGAGTTTTTTTCTGTAACTTGTTATGCAAAACTGCTACACACAATATATTGATGATTTGGAATTGATTGATGTTATTTTTTAGCACACCTGCCGCCATAACAAATTGAAATTTTAGATAAAATAAAATTGTTTCTTTATTCTTA
>NW_022717604.1:0-548 GCF_011630105.1 Anneissia japonica | reverse complement strand
AATACGAACATTCAATTCAATTTTTAATTAACTTGCTTTTTATAAGCCTTTTTTATTTCTTCCATTTTTATCATTTTAATTTGTTTTTTTATTTGTCTTGTGCTGTGCTTTTTATCCAATATTTATTTTGTATGTATGTGTTGTGAATGTCTTGAATTTTGGTGTTTTAAAATTTGTAAGAATTTATTGTAATACACTTAGGCCTATATACTGTACAGCTTTTTATTGGCTGTCTGTTTGCAATTTTTAATTTATATTTTTTTCTGAATGAATAATGAAAACTTGAATACAAAATTAGAAATCGGGAAACTCATTTCCCGTCATTTAGAAATGAACATTTTCCCGGACAGAACCCGAACCCCCCTTTCTAGTTGGGGTTCATTCATTCATGGAATCGTTTTCAAGTGGGAAAGCATTGAATTTTGAAGAACTTCTAAGACATTAAAAACACCTCATAAGTCAGGAGGAAAGCTCGTTTCCCATCATCTAGGAATCAACATTTTCCCTGGGAAGAGCCCCGGTCGCCCCTTTCCTTTTGAGATTTATCG
>NW_022717603.1:0-525 GCF_011630105.1 Anneissia japonica | reverse complement strand
TTAAATTATATATATAACATTATATATACAGTATATATATCTGTATTTATCAAATAAGAGTTTTGTATTTCCGCCTTTCTGGCTCTTTGTTATTGGCTGCTTGTTAACATGTTTTTGCTTATTTGCTATTTATCATGTTGAAGGGGGTTTAATCTAAGCGGTTCCTTTATTCTATGTCATTGTTTATTTCCACCTTTGTTATTACCGACTAAGATCTGCATTCCCACTCTGATATTAGCCTTATTATTACAGTAACCAATTAATTTATCTGTTAATTATTTCTATTGTTACTCCGCCCCTTAGTTTTTTTTTTCCAGTCACCATGTTCATTATATTCTATTAAATTGTCGACCAATCATATTATACTTTACTTTTTATCATAATTATTGTAATAGCCAACTTATATTTTGTTTGTCACACATGCTGAAGAAGACCCGGGGACGGGTTGAAATATTCATGTTTTGAATAAAATTTGTGTTTTAAGTCTACCAAGTCGTTGCCATCTCATCGTCTTTTTCATTGAGT
>NW_022717602.1:0-742 GCF_011630105.1 Anneissia japonica | reverse complement strand
TAATTATTTTGTCAATTAGTTAGCCTGAGGCAAGTATAATGATGTGGGTTACACTTATTGATTTTTTTATAAACTGACTGTAGGCCATAATGCTTTTATCTAAATAGCCTTATTTTTTTTTTCAATAGACTACATTTCCTACAAGTATATTGAATTCAACAATTATAAAATAATAATAATAATAATAATATTAATAATAATAATAATAATAATACTGATAATAATAATGATAATGATAATAATGATATTACTTGCTTTATAAAATAATAATAATAATAATGATAATAATAATAATAATTATAATAATAATAATAATAAGCCTTTTCCATTAAAATTGAAAATATAATTTTTTTTAATAATATTATTATTAATAATATAATAATAGTAATAATAATAATAATAATAATTATAATAATAATAATAATCCTTTTCCATTAAAATTGAAAATATTAATTTTTCTTACATGTGTCTCATTGAAAGTGGATAATTTATTTTCAGGGGCGGATTTAGAGGGGAGGCAGGCTGCTCCCCCCTCCCCCCCCCACCTCATTTTTTTGGAAAGTTTTGAAAAAAGAAAGAAAGGATTAGAAAGAAGGAAAGAAAGAAAAAGAAATAATTAATCCCCCAAAATGCCTCAGAGATAATTTTCGGGGGTCTAAAAAGTAAAAGATTCGCGGGGCTGCCCCGGACCCTTAGGTGTAGTGTTGTCTCGATCAGTCCCACTTTCACCCCCCCCCCCCCC
>NW_022717601.1:0-530 GCF_011630105.1 Anneissia japonica | reverse complement strand
AGAACACAGAATGCTGACCAATGATATCACGTGGCGACCCTTTAAGGCAATGTAACGCGTGAATAATACTTAAGGTAGCATAGATTAAGTTGGAATACACGTTCAAAACCGTGTGGTACGCAACCACGTGGGCGGTGCTTTTGATTTGATTTGATTTATTTGCATCTCAAAAACATACAAACATAAAACCATTTTCAATGTGCATCATTAAAATAACAAAATTAGCACACAATAGCTGTCGTAACTTCGTTACGAAGAAAAAGCTCCATAAAGATGATAATAAATATCTGGGAAACACACATCCCAACCGAGAGTCGTACCTAAGACCCCCTCCCCGTCCACAGGTCCGATACCAACAACCAGAGCACAAGTCCGGCTAACAACCCATGACCCCAAACCAATATACTCCTCCCAGTGCATTACACATGCAACGACGCAAACTCTTCCTTCACAAACTGAGGTGGGTTCAAGGGGAATGCTTTGTCCGTATACCATCGAATGACATAAAAAGTGAATATGTTACGAAAAAC
>NW_022717600.1:0-529 GCF_011630105.1 Anneissia japonica | reverse complement strand
ATTATTATTATTATTATATTTTTGTCTGGATATTAACTACTATTATCGGTATTATGAATTGGATTCAACAACTAAATTATGGCTTAGCTGGTTACAAGTCAGTTATGTCACACATTTTGATCGTCTTATTCCAAACAATAGCTCCACTTTGTACGTAATCTGTCGGTTTTGCCTTGCCCTGTCTTTAGTTTGCCCCAGGGAAATTAAAAGTCATTGCTTCTATCGTCAACTTTTTTTTTATTTTCGGACCTCGAACTATGTAGGCCTATAGACTTAATAATTTTGCAAAGGTTATACACCTAAAACACACCATTTTAGCACATTTAAAAGGACTCAGACGATTTATTAATAATCATTTCTAAAAGCGAGTAATGTAAAGTATAATGTAAATTAATTATAGAAAATGTAAAGTTCCTAGTGCACCAATTTACAAATGACAATTTAATATGTACCTTAGTTTTTATAGTAAGATGATGAAATGAGATTATTTTCATAATTTTTAAATTTTTTTTTATTTGGTTTCCATTTG
>NW_022717599.1:0-876 GCF_011630105.1 Anneissia japonica | reverse complement strand
CTAGATACACTGGTGTTGGGAAAGGTACCGGTATATAGGGAAACATCCTTATTTAGACCTTGTTGTAGCTTGTGTATCACAACACAAGTATATGAACCATTTATTATTCCCTCTATGTAAAATAAACCTGGTAAGAATGATTGCACTAATATTAACATTAAGTAAGCATAGGCCCTTATATGTTATTGATTTTTACAGTAAAAGACTTCAGTCCCGAGCAAGTTGTTTATAAATTAATTTGTGCGTGGTGTGAATTATTTGTTAAACAAACCAGGTAAACATTCAGCAAAATGACATTTGACCCGGGGTAAATGACATAATATGATGGACCTAGACACTTCTGTCCAAGAAAGTATTCAATACTGATATGAACTCAGTATTATTACCGTGTTACTGTGTTTTGCCATTGAAACATCGGTTTTTTTTTATTTGATATTTTACATGTACAATAATAATATTTTTAGTGGCTATATGGTCGAAAGAAAAACAAAACCGTCGAAAACGAAAACAATGTATTTAATGAATAAATAGACCTACAGAATAAGTAATTTTGTAATCATATATCAGTCACGCACCGTCACGGTCATACTAGTCAAGTTGTCTAATTAGTAATTCAGCAAAGCAGGATTGGGTAAGCCATTTTGAATCTCAATTCAGGTTTAACAATTTCACTGGTAATGTACGGAAAGAAATGGAGCTCAAAGTTGTAAAATGATTATAAAAATGTATTTTTTTCAACTGTAACTAGCAAAAAAACTTTTATTAATAATAGGTCTTTAAAAGTCTAACCTACTTTCGCCTCCTATGTTATAGATATAGGCCTATAGGTATTTAGAAATGTAGGAAAAAATTAATGGCCCCGGTAAAAATGGCCCC
>NW_022717598.1:0-910 GCF_011630105.1 Anneissia japonica | reverse complement strand
ATTCATAGATTCTTCTCATATAAAATATATGGATTCCCAGTGAATGAAAAAAAATCACCATCAAAACACCTCCATGATCGCATCAAGGCAATTCAACAGAAGGACGCACATCTCGGGACATCAAAGGTTATAACTCTGGCACCGACATTCTAGGCGCACGTGCAACCATAGCAACCAGACCATAAACCGTCAGCGTACGTGACGAATTACCCAGGCGCTTGTTAGTTGCCATGATAATCGCGCGTCGTACGGTGATTACAAAGGCCTAATAATATTTTGCACTAACATTAGACTGAAATTATAATAATTCTTCATTTCAACATTAATTTTACCAAAATTGTCGTGAATTGTCGTTCACGAGACTCACTTCGCAGAAAAAAATTATAAATGTTCTGTATATACTCAAATGTTCGTTTTCAGCACCTTATGCCAACATTGTCACAATTTTATAAAATTCGTAAAAATTAAATTGCTATAACTTTTCATTTTCTTGGTCAATTTTCACAAATCAAATTGCAGTTTATAGAAGCATTTAACAAGCACGCGGTCAAAAAAATCAGATGTAACAGACATTGCGAAGTACCCAAAATTAATAAAATAAAAACTAACACCATAAAACGAATGGCACGCATAGACTAATAATTGACGGCTGTACTCGCAACTAGTATCGGATTGTCGATGCCACAGTAAAGATCAAAGGACTGTACGCACGCGCTATGTTCGAGAGCGGAGATGTGCGTCCTTCTGTTGAATTACCTTGATCGCATCCACTGGAATGCTCTCGCTTTTATGTATACTTTATACAGTCAATAAAGTGCGCCCTCTCTAATGAGATTAGTTTTTGTCAAAGATCTTATAAACACAAGATAGCGTTCTCCGGGATTTACGCGTGCAAATTCTGTAATAAGGC
>NW_022717597.1:0-1123 GCF_011630105.1 Anneissia japonica | reverse complement strand
GGTAATTATGTTCCACAGTCCCACATTTACAGTAAATTTATGGGCGTTTATTTAAGTATACGACAAAAAATAATTATACAACAAAAATAGCCTCGAATAAACGCCTCTAGAGTACCCTCAAAACCCCTTCTCAACAATGTAATAAATGCTCCGGGGCGTTTATTCGAATAAATACGGCAATTTTTTTTATACTTATTGAATTTTTTAAAAATAAATTCATATCATGCTGTAAATGTGCAACTCAATGTTTTTCTTTTTAAATAATATTATATTTGTTTTACATTAACAGAGACAAAAGTATAATTATAAAAAATAAATAAATAAATAAAAATTATATTAGGATCTGATTGTAAATTGGATGAACAATCGTGAAAAAATTAAATTGTAATATGTCCTTTAATATCTAATGATCGGTATTTACAAGAAAAAAAATGGACAAAAGATTAAAAAGGATAAGTATTTTCTAATTGAGTATGTATACAGATGCTTACGTATCTAAAAAACAAAAATAAATACTTTATGAGACAAGAGGAAAGGGAATTTTGATCTAACATTGGTGAAACTCAATAATAAAAGCTCAATAATCATTGGAAATATTGGTGTTTGTCATCTACCGTTAAGGCCTAATGTGTGTCTGTGTGTGTTTTTTTTTAAAGATTTTTACTGTAATTTGGTAATTTAGAAACAAATGATTAATGACAAGTTATTTCTCATACTAAAATGTTATCGTTGAGGTATTTCATGACAATAGTGTTATTATAAAATAATATAAATAAACTCCATCTCAACTCTAATTATGACCATAGTCCATTGAGCCAGTCCCCCTCCCCCGCTCAAAAGGAGAGAGAGAGAGGGGGGGGGGAGAGTGGGAGGTGGAAGGGAGAGAGAGAAAAATTGGGGAGTGAAAAAAGCGAAAAGAAAATAAAGGACAAAGAAAAGAAAGCAAGTTTTCGGTTTAATTTCCATGTACACTACCCGTGTACCTATGTTCAAGTATTTCCAAACAAAAATCACACAACACTACTGTACTCGCGCGAATAAGCGCCCGGGCGCTTAAGATATTTTTTTGCACTTTCTGAGGGGCGCTTATTCAAACGGGGCACTTATTTAAACGAGGCGCTTA
>NW_022717596.1:0-555 GCF_011630105.1 Anneissia japonica | reverse complement strand
TAGAGGCATTTGTTATCCTTATACGCAATGTTAAATGTTTTGTATTAAAATACTAAAATTAATTTCTATAAAAGCTTTTCATAGGTCCATAAAAACACTGGCAATAAGTATATATTAGAAAGATGATAGGACAGCTTTGACAAGCTCAAGGATGGCATGCGAGGTGGAGTGTTTTGCACGTAATCCGTATGGTGGGGGTTTAATATTTTAGATTTAGTTAGGTAGTCATAAAGTCTATCGTGTATTGCTTTCTCGAAAAAACAAACAAACAAACAAACAAAAAACAGGAAACACAGATATCGGCCGATAAATTAGAATTTCATCATATTTTTATTCTTTTGTAAACGGGGATAACCTTAGCAATCTTTATTTTATCGGGAACAATGCCAGTTTCAAAAGAACAGTTTATAATGTGGACTAAAGGGGCTTACGATAATATTTGCAATCCTTTTGTAAACAAACCCGTAACTAACGTACGTCGAGCACGTAAAATCCTGAAATTAACGTACTCTGCAACGCAAGATGAATAAATTATGACGTTAACGTTAAAGTCGT
>NW_022717595.1:0-569 GCF_011630105.1 Anneissia japonica | reverse complement strand
ATTATTAATGGCATATCAAAAATCTCCTCTAAAACAAAAAATCATTTTGCTAGTTCTCTTTTAAGGTAAATTATCGTTAGAAACAACCACCGAGAAATCGTAATATTCAAGTGAATGATTATCCGACTCAAACTTATAATGAAAAATAATTTTTACCTGAAATAGGACAGTCTGTCTTTCATGGGGATATTACGATCTTTTACACAAGAAGACAATATTATAAAAGTGCGTGCATATATGTAGTCAACTCTCCAACCGACCACCCTTCGGACCGTCCACTTTCACCGGTTTTCCGGACGGTCCGGTTTAGAGAACGTCATGTTTACCAACCTTGAGTCGATAATAGGCCTAGCTTGGCAAGGTATCACACTATGTACTGCGCCGTTAACACAGCTAAATTATATATAAATCATCAAAGAAAGGTAAATACAGTGTTCGAATAAAGGACATAATACACTGTGTAGCGCAGCTCTCAACATAGGACAACATTCCTTGAGAGCTACCGTATGTTACGCTACACGGTGTATTGTCATGTCCTTTATTCGAACACTGTATTACCTTTCTTTGAT
>NW_022717594.1:0-545 GCF_011630105.1 Anneissia japonica | reverse complement strand
ACATGGTGGTCAATTAAAGAGGGTGAATCGAAGGATGTTGAAAGAGGATCCGAGAAGGGATTTCGACGTGACTGATTTATCATGGCCTGTTCCTAATGATGAGACTCATCGGGAGATGCATCACAAAGAAGTTGAACTTAGTGAAGAAGAATCTGAAGATGAAGACTTTAGATATGCCATGTTCTCCGAAACTGAACAGGAGTTCCAAAGAGAACAATCTCTCACTGATGAAATACCTGTAGAACTACGAGTAGACCAACCACTTGTCGATGATGTACCAGAAGACCTGGTAGACCCATCACATGTTCAAGAAATACCACAAGCAGGAGACGAATCAGTTGTGAGACGTTCAGAGCGATTGACCAAGGGTACTCACTCGAATCCATTTAGGATGCCTATATCAGCCATTATACGTTAATGTCTTTGTTACCGGTATATTCTGATGTATCTGTTGTGTTTACCTGTTTTCTATTTTTTTTATATATATATTAATATGTAATATGTCGAATATTATTATGAATCATTATTGGGGGCAATAATATCCA
>NW_022717593.1:0-906 GCF_011630105.1 Anneissia japonica | reverse complement strand
TTGAAATAAATAATGCTTTGAAAAAGTATTGGATGAGCTTACTCTTTATATTGGATTTGATTTTTTTTTTCTGTGAAACACATTTTTTTTTTTCTGTGAAACACAAAGTATAATCCACGAGGGTCCAAGGGGGTGGTGAATTAGGTAGACAACCCCTACTGTTTTGTTTTTTTTAGAAACCCCATGCTCTTTATGATTCTAAATAGGATTATACATCAAGGGCCTCATTTGTTACATAACTCGTCTGTTAAACGACGCTTTATAAATCTGCGAGGTTTATATAGTCCATGGGCTGAAAACACCACCTGCTTTATATCCAGTGGTGATCCAGGAATTCGAAATAGAGGGCCTATACACTTCAGCCCCAACCATTGGTTGTAGGTGCCATATGACCATGGCACCTCTGAGCATTACGTCCGCTTGGGGCTGTGGGGGGGGGGGGCCTGGTGGTGAAGTTTCGTCGGATCAACGCGATATTGTCAAAATCCAGTTTGCCGAATCACAGATTGCCTAGTCCACTTTGCCGAAACCCAGATTGCCGTCAATCAAAAACAGTGAAACATTAAAAACAGCATGACATGGTGATGGTCTTTTACCGAGACTGCGTCTGGAACTGGTTAAGCCAGCGGAAAGTAAGGGCATAGACATAAATATCTATTTATTCATCCATAATTGGATAAAAGAAAGAAAATTAGCCTACATGATTTATCGGGAAAAAAAGAAACTATAACATGTCTATTGTTAGAGGAAAATTCCAGAATTGCGAAATTGAGAATTTAGAAGCCTTCCAATGCGAAGTGCGATGCGATCTCTGTTTATTCGTATAATAAATAACTGCTTATTGTAGTTTGATTAGTTTTGTCTTATTCTGTAAATCAAACTTGATTAACAATTTAGCTATCAGCA
>NW_022717592.1:0-531 GCF_011630105.1 Anneissia japonica | reverse complement strand
ATTTATATATTTTTATTGAATCTCTCTCTTTGAGATCCAGCGGGCCGCCATTGATGCACAGTAGAGATTGTATCTTTAGATCTCCGATTAGTCCATGAGACCACCGACTAGTGCTGTCTGGTAGAGTCTCGTAAAGGACGCGTTAAGAATGACAAAGTATACTCTGTGTTTACTGGAACAGTCTTCCGCCCCATAACATTCCATAATCAAGTAGGCGCATAGCTCTTGTTCCAATATTTGCATCCACACCTGGGCCGTATCTATATACTGTCTTGGTTTGGCATTGTTCTGTTCAGACATAGTAAGTCTAGTTATTAATGTTTTGTTCTTATTGGTGTTGCTATTATTGTTGTTGCTGTTAAGATGTGTATAAGTGATGAGGCCTAGAAGGCCGAAACGGATCCGTCTGCAGATATTGGGATTTTTTCCAGTGGATATTTAGTTTGTTTTGTCATTCTTGATCGGATTTTCTCTACTGTTCCGTTTAAACTTTATATTATCTTTATTTGCATTTATGTGGCTGCTCGTTGT
>NW_022717591.1:367-570 GCF_011630105.1 Anneissia japonica | reverse complement strand
TACTGTTTTTTAAGTTGGTGTTCAATATTTCAACTCTAAACCCTAAAATTTAGTAATTTTATGAAAGCCATTCTACAACAAACGTATATGAACTTTCAAACCGCCATACTTCGCTTCCAAACAATTTATTCACCTACACAAAATTCAGGCTCTACAGTATGTTCCGAAAGTATTTGTAGTGCATCGTACTCTGGTACAAAGCT
>NW_022717591.1:0-336 GCF_011630105.1 Anneissia japonica | reverse complement strand
GAAATAGCCTTGAATTAATTTAAAGAATACTAAACTGTTTCATGACCTGCTGAAAAAAGATTTGGAAATCCCTCTGGCAGTGAAGCGGACCAGAAATGATGTAGATTGCGGTCGAGTACATGTTAAGAAACTAGTTGTGGTTATTCAAACTTAAAAAAATATTGAAGCCAACAGAACAATCATCTGCACTATTTTTAGCGATGTGAAACTAAAACCTATTGATGAAGTATATTTACACAACGTCATGATTTGAATGACGTTGTGTAAATTATATACTTCATCAATAAAACCTATACTGATGAAGTATATTTATACAAGGCCAGTCTAATCATGTAC
>NW_022717590.1:0-876 GCF_011630105.1 Anneissia japonica | reverse complement strand
GTTTTTTGTATTTGTATTATATTTGACCTGATTATATGAGAGTTACTACTATTTCAATAAGAATAAAATCAAGTTAATCGTATCTTAGCGCGGAGTGTGATTCCGCAGGTTCTTTGTTATGAGGATTAGCGCGTCTAATTAAGGAAAGTTTGTGGCACTGTGGCACAACAAAGCTAGAAGTCAATGGGTCAACATTTTGTAAAGTTTTGAGAAACTAAGTTTGTCAAATCAGAGTACTGTATTGCCAGTATTGACAAGGTATGTTGTATTTATTTAACACATATATATTATTTGTTAAAACTGTATTGCTAATGATTTATTTTGATTTTAATCTGTGATTTTAAGTCAGCCTTAAGCTAAGCCTTATCATACTATAGGGAGACGAGGGTGTACGGTAAGAATGGCCCCGGAAAAAATGGCCCCGGAAAAAATGGCCCTGGAAAAAATGGCCCCGGAAAAAATGGCCCTGGTAAAAATGGCCCCATATGACATGTAGGTAAAAATGGCCCCAATAATCAAATTCTGTATTAAAACTGATTTTCTTGAGTCAATATATGACATTTTACTTTTTGCAAGAATTAATATTCAATGATAAAATATTCAAAGATAAATAAAAAGCCATGAATTACACTTTTTATTTATTTTTTCTATTTGAATGTTAAAAAATAGCAACAACAAAATCAATAAATCAACATAAATCATAATTATATGGTTTAGATGGGGTTTGCAGTGTGTTTAGAGGTTTGTGTTGTCAGGGACGTAGCCAGGATTTTGAAGGGGGGGAGCCGTTATGCGAATTACGTATGACCCCGGCGGGGTCAAGGGGGCGAATCCCCCTGTGAAGTAGCGCAATCTGAATGTTCTTAGGACTGTTTG
>NW_022717589.1:0-1033 GCF_011630105.1 Anneissia japonica | reverse complement strand
GTATATATATATATGTGTGTGTGTGTGTATGGATATATATTGTTTTGAAATTGCTCTGATAACAATAAAGTTATATTTACATTTTAAAAGAGTTTTACCGCCAAAATGGCAGCCATCTTGGAATTTTTTGTGATGACGTCATTATTCCGATTAAATTTTTTAACGAGAGTGAGGAGTAACTATTTAGCCAAGTTCTTCTTACATTTGATATACATAGCATATGTAAAAGTGACTAAAAACATACATTTATTTCCCCTACTCCCATCTTAATTAGCCCAAAATAGGATACTTCATGTCAACATTTTAAAGTGCTATAAAAAAAATTGCCCAAGCTCTAAGAATGGGGATTTTTTTTCTGAGACACTATATGATATACTGATTCAGAAAAACCAAAAATAAATTTTCCTTTACTTTTTTCCCGCTAATTTTTTACTGCACTCAGGCTATTAGAATTGGAATGAAGTTAAGTCGTTAAGATGCTTGCTCCCTGGGTCCTGGATTCCATTCCTGTGATAGCAGGACTAAAAACAACTCCAGTCCCTAAGCCTCTAAAAGAGACTTCACTGATTAAAGCATCAGTTATTTCATCTATTTCAAAGAGGCCCCCTTGAATTATCAGCCAACCTTTTAGGATACGCTGGAAGGGTCACCTCTATGGTTTAAAAAAAATTTAAAAATTGCGCCCTCAATCTTAACTTACTTCAAATTCTGTTTTTTCTTTGGCTTCTTGTATGGTATTTAAAACACGTTTCCGATGATTCTCATCCTCGATAGTCTTCATTGCCTTGTTTATAACTAAAAACAGATAAAATTTGTTATGCATTTTACGTATCTAAAAATGTCGAAGTAGCCCACCTTTCTCATTGAGTATAAGGCTGAAAAAACACACTCAATCACCTTACAGTAGAACCCCGATTTTACGAACCCCGATTTTACAAATTCCTGATTTTACGAACGTAATATAAAGGTGATGACGTCATAAAAATTAAAGCGAAAGATTTAAAAAAAAAAAAAAACCCCGCTCGAATTGTAC
>NW_022717588.1:0-867 GCF_011630105.1 Anneissia japonica | reverse complement strand
TATTTATACATATATAGGCCTATATATATATATATATATATATATATATATATATATATCAATCCTACAAACTTTCCCGATATCCCCTTTCCCGATATAAATCTAGGCCCGATAAACTGTATCATTAAAATGAATGTAGGCCTAGTACACATGGAATGGAAGTAACTAATAACATAATCTACAACGATATGTTAAGATAGGCCTAAAAAGTAGGCAATATATATGTTTCTGCGCCATGCACATCGGCCTAATTATTTCGTGTATTAAGAGTGTGGGATTGTTAGTTGTAAGGGTAAAACCACTGCTAACGTTGAAAGATGATATACCTATTCTAAAGTGTTATATAGAAATGTAGATATAGCATAAGCTTCTACAATAAAGTGCACCAAATAAGAAATTAATTAAATATAATAGATCTAAAGTGGCAATATAATATATGACCATTACTTTAAAGTACAAGTCATCATAATCTTTAATCTGTTTATGCGTCAGAGAACTACGGTTTTAATTGAATTTCCTGCCGAAATTGACGCCTGAAATCCGAAAGTTACAAGGACTGTACGACTGTTGTAGGTCACACAAAGTTTTTAGGAAAATTAAAAACATCATGTTGTAGATAACCCATAATAGAAAGTAGGTCTACATGCCCAAAGGTAAACAAACAAACATGAGTAAGCCTAGGATTCCCTCCATCCCTTTGAGTACGGCACCGTACGGTAAACAGCAGATCGGCAACGGTATTTTTTTTAAGACCTACGGTACCACGTTTATACACTGGTTCATGTTAGATCCCCGGCAACGTTTGACCCGGTTACAAAAATTGGATGGAAAACTCTTTTCAAAACACCAGGCGCTGAATGCTCGAGA
>NW_022717587.1:0-1121 GCF_011630105.1 Anneissia japonica | reverse complement strand
GCATATCCCGCAAATTCATAATATTTGCATGTTTTTACTGCTTTATTATCAATTGTCTCACGGAAGTCATTGCAGCAAAATAAAATGAAATGTTTTCTTTTCCTCAACCCCAACCATGGTGGGGGCCGGTTGAGGTGGGTAGACTCGGGTCTCGAATGTCTAAATCCGCCACGGCCCCCATATGTTAAAGTCCCTCCCTGGCCCGGTAGAGTGGTGGACGTATTCGCTTCAAAACAACAACAAAGGGATTTATTGCTTTTCCTACCCTGTTCCCAATCAGATCAGTATCGACTTCTCGATTTATATTTTTGACGTCTACCCATCTCATCCAAGGCGTAATTATTTGTTCATATTCGCAATTTCCATTAATTCCATTTATTTATAATATAACATTTACAAATATGGTAAAAAATTAAGTATTTTCAATGCCCAATAATGTTATAGGCATTGATCATTGTGCTCTATAGACCATTATTTCTTTTACGTTTAAATTTATTGTTTTATTTACCATAATAATAATTTTACATAGTGTTTTGACATTATGCAGTGAAAATGCGAAACACCTCGTCGTTGAAATTGGCACGTTTCACATCTAGGCTATGTGTATGTCCAATTTATTCTATTCCGACCTCGATTTATTACCCGTAGTAATTACTGACATTTCCACAATGTTTTTTTTAAATTAGATTGATTTAATTTTGTATAGATCAGTTTCCTCATATCAAAGTTGCTATATTCATCGTTAGGCCTATCAAAAATGTTGATAGACTTCAGAACATTGAAAAGTAAAAACACTGATTAATGTTTGCTGTCAAAACCAGGGGGTGGGGCAGCCGGCCAGGGCCCTCCCACTAAATGGCTAAATGGAAAAGAAGAAAATTATATTCAAATTTGAAGTCTTAGATTGGCATTTCTGGCTGCCTAGGGGTGCCATAATTAAAAGATTTCCTACCTCAGCCCCAACCATGGTGGGGCTGAGATTATGTTGACCCTTCACCTCTGAAGGTCCCTCCTTCGCTCCTCTTTTCCTGGACTGCCACCGAAAAAAATGTAAAAAAACGTTTAATACTCAGTTTATATTGCATCTTCAAAGTCTATTAAGACCTCAAATATTAAAATAT
>NW_022717586.1:0-624 GCF_011630105.1 Anneissia japonica | reverse complement strand
TTCTTTGCAGGCCTAAAATACAGTACAGAAAAGGCTAGGGTAGTCTTTGGAGAGAAGCCAACTTATACCCGATTCACACGTGAAGTTAAATTTAACAAAAAGTAACAAATTGTAACCGAGCGATCTCCCGAGTTATTCCTACCGAGATAAAAAGCATTCACACGCGTCTGCAAGGTAATGCCAAGGTTGTGTAAAATTTATTCAGTGTTTATTCAATGAACCATTTTTTCCCCTACTGCGATATAGGTCTAGCCTAGCTAGGCCTAGTTGAGAACCCCGGTCACAGATGGACTGTTGAACTCACCATCACAGTAACATTCGAAGCAATCAATACCCTTAACAACTGCTGTACTACTACTACTAACTAAACTAGGCATAGCTTCTTCCAACGTTTCTACTAACACCAACCCGACGTTCATTTTATGTATATATTCTTCTTCTACCATTACTAATTAACATCAATAACAAGGGTAATTCATACATCATTGAGAAAAACTAGGCCTATCTATTTTTAGTGGATCAGAATCGTATGCAGAAGGAAGAAAATTCAAAGAACCCAGTGAAACAGTAGATTGTTGTTGTGTTGAAATCCCTGCGCATGCGCATATCCATCCACGTTACATC
>NW_022717585.1:0-520 GCF_011630105.1 Anneissia japonica | reverse complement strand
ATAGTCAGTAAAAAGTTCTATCACAGTGCCATCGACGAGTATACTCGCCCCCTAATATTTTCCCACCAATTTATTAGACGCATCATTTTGATGATATATGACTAGATAAAATTTCAAAAAAGTATGTTTGTACATGTAAACTTGTTTTGGCACACGGGAAGGAACCGTAAAAAAAGGTCTGGCAGTCAACGTGTTAAAATGTTTCCGTCGTGAATTGAAAAAAAAACTTTGTATGTAGCCAGTTTGAATTAAATGTACCTGAATAAATCTATATACCTGTATATTCATGTATTTTCTTTTGCTTTATATTCATACAAATATACATTACTTTATAAATTTAGGTATGTTAAGATTCTTCTAAAAAATTATTAGTGGGACTAGTAATAATTAGGATAATATAAAAAAATAAGTAATAAGAATAGTAATAGGCCTAATGAAATATACTATTAGGACTATTGGTGAGTTGAATGGCCGAGCGGTTAGCAGGGACGCCGCAAGCTATAGCCATAATATCGGCGCT
>NW_022717584.1:0-1613 GCF_011630105.1 Anneissia japonica | reverse complement strand
AGGGGTCACCTTTCATCCTAAGGAGCTATAACTGATTAAAAAAAGACCTAATATAAAGCATATTTTAATTTTGACGCACGCGAACGCTCGCGTTATTACGCGCGCACAAAAATATAATGTACATAACATTTAACCATGACCTGAAGTTTATACCCACTAAATATGATTCAGAAATTACGAATGATTAAGGGGATTATGGGGTCATCAAAGGTTTGACGAAAGAAAGATGAGGGGGGTAAGCAAAACCCTATATTTTGACCATGATGACGTCATCAAAATATAACTAGATTTGAACTCGTCACTGAGGACGAGTTAGGTGATCCGCCGCACTTTGACCATCATTAAGATCACGCGGTGCTGATTGAAAAGTGTCATAATATCTAAAATATGCTGTAATCATTTTTTTTTTAAAGAATAATTTTGAGCATTTTAAAAGATTTCCGCATGTGTACACGTACGTCTTGACGCCCGTGAGTACGGTAATAGCACAAAGAGTGACTCCTGATGAATAATGTGTCAGGAACACAAGATATGTAACAAAACGTGATTTCCATGTTTAATATATGCTGTGTGCGTGGAAATGAACGTACGGCGGGTAAATTATGAAAAGTTTTGAAATGCTAAAAATTACCCGAAACGTTCTTTAAACTATCTGAATAGTAATATCGAGAATTTTCAAATTTTAACAGACACGCAAGTCACCATGTGTGCGTGTACAGTAATAGCACACGAAATTAAACATTGTCAAGTGTATTTAAAACCGCCTGTTAGTCGGTAATGCCACACAAACTTTCCCTTCATATAACCTATATATATTTGTCTGATAGCGTCGAAATACAGTCTGCCGCCCTCATCTATTCTATTGTTTGACATCTTTTAAGAGAGAGAGAGAGATAAAAGGGCTCCAAAAATTCGTTCTTTTTGACCATGTTGACGTGATCAAAATGAAAAATAAATGGACACGTCTTCAAGAGAATTGATTTAGCTATAACATACTCACAGGTGGGAAACTATCAATCAAGAATAAGCGAGATACGTTCAAACGAGTCTAAACATAATGGCATCATTAATAAAAATTCAGTTTTTTAATTCAAATGGCAATATGATGACGTTCCAATGTCCGATCAGCCATTATGAAGTAAAAAATCGTATCTACAACTCATGTTCTTTCAGATTATGTAATAAAAATAGGGTGTCACCTTTCATCCTAAGGAGCTATAACTGATTAAAAATATTCAAGGTTTTATGCATATATAAATGTTGACGCACGCGTACGTGCACGCTAAAAAGCGCGAACGAAAAATTAAGGTACATAACATTCAACCTTGACCTGAAGCTTATGCTCACCTAATATGATTTAGAAATGACGAATGGTTAGGATTATATGGGGTCATCAACGTTTTAAAGAAAGAGAAATGAGGGGGTCAGAAAAAACATTTTTGACCATGATGACGTCATCAAAATGTAAGAAGGAGTCACATATATGAAAGAGAATTGTCTCAGCTAAAACATACTTAAAGTTGGAAGACGATCGACCAAGGATAAGCGAATACGCTCAAATGCGTATTTTAAAAAATGACGTCATAGCTTTAATTCACTTTCTTTGAATTCAG
>NW_022717583.1:0-816 GCF_011630105.1 Anneissia japonica | reverse complement strand
GGGAAAGGCCAACAAACAACAATCGAACCGACCGTGAGGTATGAAGCTCGACTGCGGTGTGAAGCACAGTGTTGCCTACCAAAATGCTTTCCGTCAGGTATCGCGCTATATGCTAGGCCCCCTGTAGGCCACTGTCTACTCATATATTGTCGCATCGTTGTTTACAATTTTAGATATCTTTGTTTTCTTATTTTGTTTCTAAAGACAATACCTAGCCTTCTCCTCTTTATGTAAAACGATGAGTAAGTAATTGCAAGGCCTAGGCTATACTTATACAGTAATTTATTGATCGTTTTTTTGAGTTATAGAAATAATTTTTATGCTAGTATAGTAAATCGTGTTATACTTATTACTACAGATGACTTAAGATATATATGATAGCATAACTCACCTAAATCACTTCTGGGTTGCGGTCCAGGTGAAAGTTCAATATATGTATATTTGTACAATCGTAATATGTTGTTGATGCTGTCGTCCAATCTCAAGTGACTCTTCATCCTCCAGCATCTCGTTGGGACGATGACGTCATCCCGGGGCGCAACGTCATAGGTCATGACCGCCCTTACACATGGGATCATTTGACCACCAGAGTCTATTGATCAGGTGACTGCCAGCTGGCCGGCACTACACTCTTCCCCTATTTATTTTTGATTTGTTTTTGATGGGGGGAGACGGTCCGGGTTGACACATTCCTGACCAGTTTGGCGCATTCCAACTAAGTGAATGTACAGGCGCAGAACCCACAGAATTCCTCGCGCTTGTGAAATTCATAATCTGATCTTCGACTACGACGCTGTTGTCTGTCGCTGTCGTAAG
>NW_022717582.1:0-1291 GCF_011630105.1 Anneissia japonica | reverse complement strand
TCGACTTCTGCCGTTTTCGTTCTCATTCTCTCGGTTTCGTCCGCGGAAACCTTGTGCAACTCCTCCACAATGAATAAGGGTTCCAAATTAAAGAGTGGGTGGTTACACATTTTAAAAAATGAAAAGCAACTACTGTCACATACCCGGAATGTTAACAATGTAAACAGGGTAAGAGCAGCTGTCCACCGCCATGCCGAACACAGGAAACCAGAACAGAGAAAACATTCTGATTGTTCCCGATCAAAGATACGAATTGATGAGCAGGCAATTCAAGACATTAGTGCCTGCCTGCATGAATTCAAAAGTGACCCATTCGACACAGCTGACCAAATCCTACAGTCCGGTATTCCTGCTTCACAAAAGTTAGTTACAGATTTTAAAACAGCACATGAAGATGGCAAACAGAAAGTTGAGCTGTTTATGAATGAACGAGTCTACACTAAAGAAAAATCAATAAATAAATAAATGACAGAATTTCACGTAACAAGCGTGGTAACTTCGCAACCCAGGAAATAGAAGTAGGTTGTAGAGAAAATCTGAAGGTTCAGAACGAAAGAATGCAGACTGAAGCATTTTCTGCAGTAATTAAATTAGTCGAAGAAAGTGGTGCTTTTAGTTTAGAAGATGTTCTGCAGTATCGAGTCACAGAAGAATGTCTTTCTTTGTACAGTGCAAATGGCACAATGCGTAAAACCCAAAAAAGCAAACTTCAGCAAATGCTATTGATGAATGTTGTACCAGAACCAGATTTGTATACGTCTATAATTGATATGGGTCTTATATGGCGTCTCACTACACCAACAACTGAAAACAGAGAGAAGGCCGATGGCAGTGTGTATACATGGGAAGACTATGCCAAGAAACTTGTACAGTATGTGTTACATCGGCACAAGAATGCAGAGACTCATTCTGGTAAATGATTCTTATGAGCAGGAATTTTCTATCAAAGACAGTGAACGACTGCTACGTCAGAAAAACAAACCGATTCGTAATGTATTTATGAAGTTACAAGATAAGTTTCCCTCAAGTAGAGAATTCCATTCTATTCTTGGTAAGCCAGAGAACAAGGTCAGACTTCAAGCATTTCTGCAGGAAGAATTTAAACGGACATCAATATATAGCAACATCGAAATCCTCTATTGTGTTGTTGGGTGCCCTGCCAAAAATCTGACCAAAAATGAATTAATGCCAGACCTCACTTGTTTCCATGCAGAGGCAGACACTGATATTATTGATACCGAGGATACCGATAATTATGTACAGGCAGCATATGTAGCTCAGAGAACATCGG
>NW_022717581.1:353-546 GCF_011630105.1 Anneissia japonica | reverse complement strand
GATATATCGGTAAGTCACATTGGTCTTTTTTATTGTTTATCATTGAATTATTGAGTGGAGTGTCCAGGCTTACGTCGTCGTCCACGACAACCGATCATCTTCCTGCTCAATGTCGTCAACTTAACGATATATTTAGGCCTAGGCCTAGCTTATTACAAACAATTCCTACCGTACTACGACAGTAAAAATCATG
>NW_022717581.1:0-234 GCF_011630105.1 Anneissia japonica | reverse complement strand
TCTGAGCTCTCAACGATGTCAACAGTTTCAACGACAACGCCAACGAAAACGCCAACGCGTTGTCAACGAAAACGCAACGGGTTGAATGCGTTGAATTTTTGCAATAAAACTGTCCGGTACTGTACAGTTGTGGATTTTCCAATAATTGCTTCCCATAATATCTTCACTTACAAGTTAAAAACAATTAAAAAAAAATTCATAATTCAAAGCTTGCACTCAATTCATTAAAGCTAC
>NW_022717580.1:0-1037 GCF_011630105.1 Anneissia japonica | reverse complement strand
ATATGTATGTATATATAAAATCAAAACAAGATGACGCTTGGTTACAAATTCAACATTTTATTGCACTACAGGCTGTTTCATGAGGTACTTTCTCAATCATCAGGTGCTAGGCTCTGGCACCTGATGCCATATTATATATAATATATACACATATATGTTGGGTCAAATTTGTGTGGAGGTTGAAAAATACAGGGGGAGTCTTTATGGCCCAAAATATTGATTTTAGTAATGTAATTCGACAGGCAAATTACAGTAAAATTTCGTAGGCATAGGGCCTAGGCCTAGCTAGGTATACAGTAATTTCATTTTACACTAGTTTGGAACGATATCAGGAGTGGGGGTGGTGGCAGTGGCCTACTAGGACTACAATTTATTTGAAGCTATCTTGGGTCCGATCGTCCACACCTGTTGGGCCCAATCGTCTGTCGTCCGAAGTTTTCATTACAATGATCAAGAACGTATACCATCTAGGCCCTAGGCTAGGATTAGATTGCTCTGCTACGTATATACTACTACAGCATAACAAAAAAAGCGACCCACGCGGTGCATTCTTAAATTGTACACACATTATTTAAATGTATTAGACGATATCACTGACTGAACGATCTACTACCACCCTCGCATCCCAGTAACTACTGTACTGAACTAAGCCTAGCTTAGGCCTAATGTTTTTGTGGAAAGTTAGATAGTCGTTATGTACACGACAGCCGGCTGCCTTTATATCTTCACTTGTCTTCAATTTGCATTCAAAGGGTACATTGCTGCATAGCCAACTGTCGGTGATATGGTACCTTCATACGACTACTCCATAGAGATAATAATAAGAATACTAGAGCGCTAACCGCAATGTATTCGATGTTCGAAATACGCAGAACAGTGTGGGTACCATCCAAGATGGCTGCCATAGATTTAGCCAATCAAATTTCGCTAAACACCATCGTTTGCAATTGCGCCCTCAATTAACTCAGCGGGTCAGTACAGCTAGCTACCCGTATGTTTGAAACTCGAGCGCTGCGGTGTTTGGGTGTAATGTACAC
>NW_022717579.1:0-1059 GCF_011630105.1 Anneissia japonica | reverse complement strand
GTTGCTCGGGCAGTGCTCAGCTCATCATGGTCATCATCATCATCTTGTTCTGATTCTCCATCACTAAACTCCAGCTCAGCCTGAAAATATACAGTATGGAGTGAAATTATAGAGTGTACTGTAGAATATTATAATTGTGTACCTGTAAATTCAGTGGTCAGGAAATTAATGCATTTGATGTCATATCACACTCATATATAAGCAAATCACATCACACTCATATATGAGCAAATCACAGGTACATCTGATGAAGGAGTTGCTATTGTGACTATAGTCACTATAACAACTCCCTGATAATGTGGAAAATTTTAGATGTTAAATATATTACTGCTTCCACTAAGATTTGAGAAGATGTTAGTCTGATGTTTGTACTCACGGAGCTAATTCGTAACTCATCGGCAACAATGGAGTCACTCGCTGACTGAGGGCGGTTTAAGTCTGGCTCGTCATCTTCATCTTGCCGCTTTTCAATTGAATCTATGTACGCCTGCACGTGCTCCATCCTAATAAGTATAAATGAAACACAGCAACCATCAGTTGATATGATTGTAACTATTCAAGTAGTAATTATTGATTATGTTCGCATTGAATTATGATTCTGTAATCTATTTAGAAACAACAAAAAAAACACAGCAGTTGAAGATCTGCATTTAGGACTTTGATAGTTATTACAAAGTTTTTCGACAATGCAAAAGATCTGGTAGCAGATTCAAAGGTAATAGGGATAAATTAAGAAAAACCAAATTTCTTCAGTGAAGAAGCTGGTACGGTGGATGTGGTTCTAGCTCTCTATCTTTAGATCAGAGATTAACTTCAAATTTTAAAATTGGACTCAAGTCTGAGAGCTCTGTCCAGACTATCAAATTTTCTGTTGTATGCCCATATATAGTCATGATGTGCCTATATATGTTCATGATGTGATGTCATCATGACCATATTTAGACATGTCACACGTGTTACTTAACACGTGCTCCATGATTATAATCCAATTGATTGACAGACACTTACCCAAGCTTAGCCTTCTGTTTGAAAGTGTCAATCAAGAATTTCCACCTCCTT
>NW_022717578.1:0-662 GCF_011630105.1 Anneissia japonica | reverse complement strand
ATATTTTTGTGCTACATGTTGTAAGAACATAGAGTATGGTTGTGTCATTAAGCGTAAACAGCTTACAGAAATTTAAGGATGTGCAACTCTGTGGAAAACAACAAATACGAGTCATCAGTAAGGCCTATTAAGTTTCCGTCGAAGCTGATGAATAGCCTATAACGAAGGGGATCTCAGGGATGGTGGTGCAAGTAGTAGTAGTCAAAATTGCACCGAATCTGTTTAAAGGTACGTGTGTGGTTACATATAACGTTAAAAATGGTATGGTATGTTTTACTTAATTGAGAAGCACTAATCGTCTCTCTATCACACCACACACACAGACAGGAAGCCCTGCCTTTTCCTCAAACTGGGTACTATCGACAGCAAAATAACCACAGAGTATTGTGAATCAAATACGATGATGTTATATTGTAATAAGCATATTGAGACAATAATGTTGGCAATGAATCGACCCAGCATAAACAACTGTCCATGAAGACAAATCAAGAATAGCGATCCACAATTATATAGCAACTATTTACTACTGTCTACCAAGAACAATTACTACACAAATTGAATCAATTCAGTTTTTTAGGGTGGGGGATGTGCCCTTCGGTGACTGCTTAGGCTAAGTAATTCAGGCTTAATTTGATTTTAATGTCTTCATGAAAAGAATATAA
>NW_022717577.1:0-599 GCF_011630105.1 Anneissia japonica | reverse complement strand
AGTGTTGACATAACTCATGGCTGACTGGTTTGTGATTAGGCCTAGCTATCTAGCAAACCAACTAATATATTATTCAGGCGGATCCAGGAATTTTAAATAGAGGGGCTCAGGAAGGGACATTGAAAGATTACGATTATGGCACCTCTAGATGGCCGGGAATGGCCTTTTCAAACTTACAATATAAATATAATTTTTTTCCTCCAATGTTTTACAATTGTGAAACCTTTAGGGGTGGGGGGGGGGCAGGAGCCTTCCCCCTTCCCCCAAATTTACAGTACAAGGAATATGACATTGAGTGTTTGAACATCATCGACGTCGAGCTCTGTACTAACTAAATGTAAAGAGATAAAATGCCAGGGTAGTGTATCGGAGACATGCCGTAGGCCTACTGTTCAACGTTGCGAAGATAGGCTATATAATAAGGAATAACGTTCTTAATTCCATATCTATGGAACGCCAATTAGGTCACTTGACTAAAAATATACTAAATGTCGCTGTTTTCGTCATTCTGTAGAAACAGGGAAAGCATAAAAACATAGGCATATTTTTAAAATTTTGAGGGTATTAGACTAATACCACAACACCCCCTCCGCTAAGCC
>NW_022717576.1:0-765 GCF_011630105.1 Anneissia japonica | reverse complement strand
CCTTTTTTCCCCCAGTTTTAAAATCAGTTCTACAACACGTCAACAATTTTTTTTTCCTCCAGAGTAGGAAGGAGTTGTCACTTTAAAAGACTGATGTATTCACTAATTGGCAATCCATAGCCCTTGTGCCTAAATAAATAACAAAGTAAGTAAATTTTAACTACCATACCTCAATGTTAAGACCTGCTGCGCCCACTGATCCCACAACCAATGGACTTGTTGATATATCCTGTCAGATTGTGCAATTATTTGTTTCTAAATGTTCTTTTTCACACCTTAAATTCTTAGGTCATTGTTAGCATGTCACAAAAATATTACTGGTGCACTGTCATTAAATAAATTAGAGAACAGCAATAATTGAAACATTTTGATTAAAAGAAGGCAATATCATTAATATCAAACAGTGGTTCATTGTTAAGTGTATTTGAATGAACATTAGGGAAATCCCCTAAAAGAGTCAGCACCAGAGGGCAGCATAAAAGAGGTAGATTGCTATAAATATTTGGAAGTGTTAATTTCCTCAAATCAAAAGGAACATAACCACTACTAACATGTCATTCAAAAAGGAAATCGTTTAATTTAGTATATCAAAATTTTAATAGGGTCTATTAAGGCAGTATTCTATGGAAGACAATAGCGCTTCCCTCAATTAATTATGCACGTGGAATCTGGCATAGAAATTCAAAAAAAGATAATAATTACTTAGAAAAACTACAGTTACAAATGGCCAGATTTATACTTAAAGCTCCTCGCTGTACACCGCAG
>NW_022717575.1:0-1223 GCF_011630105.1 Anneissia japonica | reverse complement strand
TTTATATCTACTAAGGATCAAACCCCTAAGGAGTACAGAAGTTCTGTTGTCTATCATTTTAAATGTTCAGGCTGCAATAGTGATTATATTGGTAAGACAGATAGGTGCTTAATAACTAGACTTAAAGAACATTCTTCACGATCTGATAGTGTTATATTTGATCATGTTATAAACCGTGAGGCATTCCAATTTGTTTTAGGATTACAGGGTATACTTGAAAATGATAATGTCGTCTGTAATGTAAGTAATAAATTAGGTTTAATATTTTCTAGTACTAGCATTATTGACAGCTCCCGAAACTGGTATATCCTATTGTTTAAAGAAGCGTTCGCTATACATAGACTACGCCCTTTGCTTAACAATGGGCTTAGAGCTTCAAAAGAGCTTTCTTTGTTTTTGTAGGTATCTTTGATCATTAGAGTAAGAATGCTTTGATCTTTTGTTTAAATCACTGATATGTCACCTACTAGAGGTAATGTTTTGATTGGTTAAACACTTTTGGTAGTAGTGCATATAAGCTTGCTAATATGGATAATTTTTCATTCCTGATGATGACATAATTAATGTCGAAATATTGAATCCCAACACGATGGCGTGTATTTCAATACTTGGAGTATGTATTATACTTTCTTATCTGAGATTAATCAGTGGACCTTTCGAACACTTTTTAGGACTAACAATCAAGCTTGATAAAAAGATTCAATTATCCTAGAGAGGGCGCTGTAGCGTTAAGACAAAAAATATTATTTTTTATTGTTAGTCTGCTCCGGTCGTATTCATTGAATCAAATTAACTACTTGCAAAAAGAAAAATGGAACAAACAGACACTCCCCAATATGATGAATTAGGGGACTGGGAAGACATGTTGGATAGTGGGGTATGTGCAATAATTGTTAAATATGCGTATATTGGCCACTAAGCGTACAAATAGCGTTGGTGGGCCTACTAAGGCTAGGCCTAGGCCTCCCAGCCATGATCTGGCTAGCCTAGGCCAGGATAGGTCCTAGATAGTAGGCTATGCTTGCATCCTAATTCAGGTCTAAGCCTAGGCCCTGTAGACTTGCCTGGGCCTTGGCTAGTAACCAGGCTAGTCTGGCCTATCGCCTACCCTAGGCTCGGCTATAGGATGCCAGCCTATCTATGTAGAAAGGGAGTCATGAGCCCTGATCTAATAATAATATTAATAATAAGGCCCCATAAAAAATTATTAGTTTATCATACCT
>NW_022717574.1:0-863 GCF_011630105.1 Anneissia japonica | reverse complement strand
GGGGCAGTGTCCAATGAGAGCAAAACAATTTTGGGGTTTCAAGGCATACTAATGGATTTTATAGATAGATTCTACTAATAGGCCTATGTAGAAAATACACATAATAATAATTATTATTAACAATTATTGTTTTCTCCCCGACGGATTGTGGTTTTTCTCCCTGACCGGAGGAGGTGGGGGAGAGAGAGCTGTCCCCACACTGGAACCACCCCTCTTTAAAATGCATAGCCTATACTTCTCTTGGTTGGTCTTTTAGAAACAAACATTTTATTCACCTGAGTTTTAAAAAAAAATGGTTGAGTGGCAGTACCTTCTCTCCAAAATACTTCAGTTGACAGTGTTCAGAAATACATCGTCTTTCCCATTTCATACTTCCTCCTTTTCGAAATGAATGCTGTTAATATTTGGAAGTATACTATAAAACCATATATTGAAGACATTTTTTCAACCATGGAATTCTAAATTCCATTTAAAAACAAATTAAAACATCATTTTTAAAATTAGACCAATATAAAGTAATGATGATTCAAAAAAATGCCGACGCCAATATGTTGGATAACTATATAAATATAAATTATATAATAGCATAAAATAGCATAAAATAACAAATAGGCCTAATTGGCCTGGTCTGTTTAATTTATTAAACGTTTGTACATTTGTAACTTAGGCCTACCGGTATGGTCTATTAATTATATTAACAATTTTCAATCTTCTAGTGAATTTCCGCAGAAAACTTAATTTTGATCCAAAAAAAAAAAAAAAAAAGAACTGAATCTGGTAGAAGATTCACTTAAAATTTCGAATGTGGGAGGTAGGTAATTTTTTTTCACTATTCTTCTATGTTTTGTTATAGGCTATGCCTA
>NW_022717573.1:0-616 GCF_011630105.1 Anneissia japonica | reverse complement strand
AGATTATTGGATTCTGAATTTGCTGCACAAACATGCCACTGTCGTATAATCTTTAGCATGTAATTCTCTTGCTTTCTCCAGCTGTTGTGTTTATTTTCATTTTAATTTTTGATACGTCACCTTGCTACTTCCACAATTGATCTCAATTTATCATTTGGTGAATATTTTGGATTCTGATTGTCATTACAAATTTCTACCATTACAGTAAATTTTAATCTCTAATACATGTATTAAATTAATTCATATATTGTATTTTATATTCATTCATCCCCGTCATGCTGCAGTATAATCAAATTTTCTGTGCTAAGTCATTAACTTTGTAAATATTCATCCTCAGTTTTGAATATATGCAAGAGCTGTATTCTCAACATGTCATAACGCACACTTATGAATCACCACTTGTGTACTGTGCTATTTTTGCTGATGCTTTTATTTAATTCCCACCTTAACTGAGGTATTTAATCATTTTTCACTGATATTTTTCCGCAAGGAATTTACATAGAAAATGCATCAGTTTTCAACATGTCTTCCTTGATCAAAAAGTCTGAGGATATATTAAAATTGTAAATGAAGTTCCCTTTGTAGTTTCAACTAGCAGTCTACCTGTAGATATTAA
>NW_022717572.1:0-725 GCF_011630105.1 Anneissia japonica | reverse complement strand
GAGCTTTCTTCCTGGTTACAATGAAGGTTGCATGTTAAGTTGTATTATTTTTATTATTCTTACTGGTTGTGTATTCACAATTTGTAAATAGAAATTGGTTAAATAGTATGATTCTTGACAGTAGCATATGGCTAGTTAATGTTAGGCAAACATGATAAGCCTAGTTAATTTATGCTATATAATCTTGCCTTACTTTGAATGGCAACAGTTTAATACTATGGAAATAAACTATAGGAAAATAGTAACTGTTTAATAAAAATAATTAACCATGGCAGAATAACAATTCACATTTTAACTAGAAATAACAGTGACAAAGAGGGACAACTAAAACGATTATTTAGCAAATAACTATGGCAAAGAGGCACAACTACAACATTTATTTATAGCAAATGGAATGACAAAAAGGTATAAATGCACAGTTTACTCGAATCAACTGTGTTCACTAAGCAAACAACAACTTACATTTCCATCTAAATCTATATATATAATACATTTTCTAAATATTTTATTAGAATATAAAAAAACAATAATATTCGTAATCATTTTATTATTGAATTTGGATCATAGAAAAGAATTGCTAATAATAATAATAATAATAATAATAATAATAATAATAATAATAATAATAATAATAATAATAATAGGCCTAATTTATATTGATAATTACATGACTTAAAATATAAATTTATTATTTTACTTTGTAAATAAAATTTTAAAAATAATTG
>NW_022717571.1:0-726 GCF_011630105.1 Anneissia japonica | reverse complement strand
GTTTAACAACCTGCAAGAAAAACAACATCTAACTTTCATCGTCTTCGATATCGTAGACTTTTACCTAGCCTGGTTTCCAGGCCCTAATTTTAGGTTACTCATTCTTTATTGCACTTAGTGCGCGCCATACCTAATTTAATTGGCGTCCCATACTCGATTTCTTTTTTTTCGAATTAGGGCCTGGGCAAACGATTCATGCGTGCAATTTCCCACATCAAATTTGATGTGGGATACCGTATGCATGACTGATTTTGTAAATCACGTGATTGGCTAACTTCATGCATATTAATCAATCTTGGTAAATTTTCAAAATTGAAGATGCGGATGTCTCGACTAGAACAAGCGCCAGCTCCCTTTTGGCTACCTACTTGAATTAAAACAGTTAGTATAATAGTTTTGGCCTGCTGAGAACGATATGGACTGATAACCGTAGCTGGCTATAGGCCTACTTGGAACCTTGCTTACCGCTAGCTGCTACACAGATTTAGGCATTTAGGGTAGAATATTGTTTAAAAGGTAGGCCTCTGTAAGTAAGAACTTAAAAATAGGCCAAGCATCTACTAGTCTAGGCTAAGCCTACTTACACCGACTCCAGGCGAGGCCTGAGCCATCCTACTGGATCAGTTAAAGTTGTATTGTTGTATTTGTATGGTATGCCATTTAGTCTAAGCTTAATTGTTTTTGCCATTGCCAACATTAGTCTTACTAGGGTCTATTCTAAATATT
>NW_022717570.1:0-1077 GCF_011630105.1 Anneissia japonica | reverse complement strand
CACAGAGTCACAGTGCAAAACTGAGAGTCACAGTGCAAAACACAGAGTCAGCAGCGCAAAACTGAGAGTCAGCAGCGCAAAATTGAGAGTCAGCAGTGCAAAACACAGAGTAACAGTGCAAAACTGAGAGTCACAGTGCAAAACACAGAGTCACAGTGCAAAACTGAGAGTCAGCAGTGCAAAACTGAGAGTCAGCAGTGCAAAACACAGAGTAACAGTGCAAAACTGAGAGTCACAGTGCAAAACAGAGTCACAGTGCAAAACATTGGTGGCAAAATGCAAAACTCCAATGGCAGTGCAACTCAAGTGGACGCCCTCTATTTTGAATTAAAGTTTCACAGCTTTTTTGGACGGTGTCAACAAGTAAAATGGATGGGATTTTGAGGTCCTTGGGCACTCCTTAGTGACCATTGACAATTTTGAAAGGGGGTGGATGCGTATAAGCGTTACAATTAATATAAAAATTAAGTGTTTGAAATAATTAATAAACAGTGGGCTATGGAGAAGGCTAGTAGTAGGTACATGTGCCCGGGCCTAAGTCTAGATATATACCTAAATGCCTCGACTTCGTCGGCTTCTCAAGAAACATTGTTTTCCTAAATAAATCTCACTTAACTGTCTAAATTTTCTGCTTTTTTGTCATTTCTGTTGTCTTTGTTGATCTCCAATTGGTTATCTTTTTAAAAAAATTTCTCAGGTTTGCGCTGCTGACTCTCAGTTTTGCACTGCTGCCAATTGTATTTTGTCCTTTTGGCATTCCATACTGTTCGACACAAATTCACGCAGTCAAAAAAACAAGGTTTGTTAGTATTGGTGTATTTAAGTAGGATATTTGTTTTCACCCATTCAAGTCATTTTGACATGTGTGCTGGAGAAAGGAATGAATGGTTGATGTGTTGTGTGCGTGTGACCGTGCGTGCGCAAGAGCTTCTGCATGTGTTTTTTAAAGACATTTATTGGATTTTCTATTTGCGGCGGGGTGCGTCCTAATCCCACTTCCCCCTTGGATAAGGGCCTGGATCCCCTCCCCAGCTTACTATTCATCTTACCGCTCGGTAATTTTCTCAGCCCCATCCT
>NW_022717569.1:0-1488 GCF_011630105.1 Anneissia japonica | reverse complement strand
TGTTTCAGGTATCTTCTTGAAAAGCATGTTGAAAAAGTACTTCATTCTTATTTGCTTATTTGTGAGAAAAGAATGACCATATAGATTCTAAGCCTACTTGTACAAGTAGGCCTTGTACTATAGCGGAGTAATAGTCAAAAATACAAAAATATTAAAAAAACATATTTTTCCACAAAAAAAAAAAAAAAAAAAATAACCCAATTTTTTACACCAAAAATTCAATTTTTTACACCAAAAATTTCAAATTTTCCACCACAAAAATTAATTTTTGTTGGCTCCAGAGTTTTTTCAAAATGTTCTGTCCATATCTGTACTAAATTTGGCACATTTTTATATAGGTAATCTAATTATTAATCTATGCACAAGGTTACAACCTAGATTGTTACAAAAGCGACTTTTCCGTCCAAAAATTCTTTCATTTTCTTTATATTTTTTCATCTTTATTTCTGACTAAATAATGGTATTTGTACTGGTAGGTCTTGCAATGAAATAGTCTAAAATACCAAAATATTAAAAACCGTATTTTTTCCCAAAAAATGCGATTTTTTTACCCCAAAAATACAAATTTTTTTTTCGGTTCCAGAGATTTTCTTTAAAGCATGTTGAGAAGGTATCTCCACCAAAAATTAAAGTTTTGTTATCAGTGTAACGATTCTTCTATATTTGTACGTTAAGGCACTCAACTAATCAACTTCTTTATGGAATGACCTTCCGGAGGACATAAAAAATTCACCTTCAGTTGAAATATTTAAAAAGGT
Source organism: Anneissia japonica (assembly GCF_011630105.1). Classification (NCBI taxonomy): domain Eukaryota; kingdom Metazoa; phylum Echinodermata; class Crinoidea; order Comatulida; family Comatulidae; genus Anneissia; species Anneissia japonica. The sequence goes on along the minus strand of NW_022717569.1, from coordinate 730 downwards.
CCTTTAAAAACATATTTTCCCACATCAACTTTTGCTTAGCTTTCTCACAATCTTACGTTCATCTGATTATTTTCTTTGTATTATTTGTTGGATAGGCTAGCTAGAGTTCATTTCCACTAGAGCTCCTGTTGTGAGTACTGTTCCAGCGAGCCATTAGGCTTCAAAGTGCTGGAGAACGGAGCAGGGAAAATTATTTTACTGCTTACTTGACATTTACTTTGTTATTATTATTATTATTATTATTACAAGATTTCAAGGAAAGGGATGTCGACTGGATCCTCCTCACAAGATCTCTTTACATTGCCAAAACCAATGACGGAGACCTTTAAAGGCAATCTCTGCTGTATACGTGCAGATTATCTAAGCAGCGGACATAAGAAACTCGATATCCCATACACATCCAAAATCAAATTTAAAAAATGAATCAAAACAATTCATAATGTGTATGTGCCTACTGAAACTACCACCCTTTAAACTTATTTTTGTTCTAACATTATCCATTGTTTTTATTTAAGGTTAAAAAGATGTACATATGCTTCCCTCCTTCTATACATGAATTTTGCATTGACTTAACTTTAAATAATTGTAATTATCATAATTTTAATATTCTACTAAATGAATTTTAAATTGTATTGCAAAATTTTATGGAAAACAAAATCTATCTAAGTATCTACAGTACCGGCCAGTTGTATTGCAAAAATCCCAACGCGTTTTACCCGTTGTCGTTGCG
>NW_022717568.1:0-1862 GCF_011630105.1 Anneissia japonica | reverse complement strand
TTCGACTGCTAAAAAGATTAAATGGAATTAAACTATACAGGAGGCTGTTAACTGTATTTATACATTATACACAGGAACGCACATCACGTTAGACACAGAACGCGCATCGCGTATGAAACAAAATGGCTTCTAAATTCTCAATGTCGCAACTCTTTCTATCTATGGCTCTGGAATTACCTTGACTGAACTAGCCTAGGCCCTGCATGCTTGTTGCTATCTATCACAGCGGAGCTCTAGCTACTGTATTTGATTTGATATTGCAAGCCTTCAACGTCACAGAAAGTGCTTGATAGTAGGCCTAGCCTAATTAAGTAAAGTAGGCCTAGCCTAAACTGCTGATCGTCATCATAGTCACTCTTGGCCAATGCTAAGCTTAAGTATATTAAGATTAGGCCTAGATCAAACTCATTTCATGTATGTTTGTTTGTCTTAGGAATTTAATTAATAAAAGAAGTAGTAATAAATAATAATTAAAACAAATTCTTGTTGGCCTATTTTTAGCCAACAACAATAAAAAGATTACAATCACAACAACCCAACCCTCCACTTCAGCCCCTCTCCATCTGCTTCTACTAGGCATATAGGCTACTCCCCAACCCCTCTCCACATGATTTATACCCACAAACATGGGGCTAGCTACTGTGGTTGTACCAATCTGGGCAATAACAGTGATGAGCCTTTTATTTTGTGCTAGGCCTAGTAGTAGTACAGTACTTTCAAATAAATGCACAATTTAGGTAGGTGTAGACTGATATAATATAAGGCCTGCACTAGAAATATATCCTCCGCTAAAAAATTTGGCCTAGAAATTTGTCTGCACATTTTGGAAAATAAAGGGCCGATTTTCGTGCAGATTTTTGCTGAAAATTAGGCTTTGATCTAATCTTAATATATAAACAATGTAATAGTCAGTATTTACAGATCAGCGCATCTACAGTATTTTCTAGTGATATTCTGCACAATTTGAGATGGTTTTTGAGGTATTATCTGTGCAATTAAAAAACTTTACAGTAAATTTACAATAATTGGTGATAATAATAATAATAATAATGGTCGACTTACAAGGCGCATATTGTCATGATCTCTATGCGCATCACAATGAAAAAATAAGTTTAAAGATATAAATATCTAAATAAGATGTGGCTAAATATATTCCTACTCCTTAATTTGCTGTCACGATATTGTTATTTATGTCCACAGATATATAACTACAACATGAATCCTGTTGTGCAGCAACAGGTTTTAGAAGCCACAAAAATAATAGAAAGTCAAGTCGATGCAGAGATCGAAAGGATCGACCACCTGGACCAAGACGACCTGGAGAGTATACGTAGACGTCGATTAGAAGGAATGAAAAAACTCGAGGAACAGAGGAAAACCTGGCTAGCGAATGGACACGGCATTTACACTGAAGTGCCAGGAGAAAAAGAGTTCTTTACAGAGTGCAAAAAAAGTGCTAAAGCTTTATGTCATTTTTATCGGGACAGCACATTTAGGTGTAAAATAATTGATAAACATCTTTCCATCCTAGCTCCGAAACATATAGAGACTAGGTTTCTGAAGATCAATGCTGAAAAGGCACCATTCCTTGCAGAGAGACTCCGGATCAAGACTCTGCCAACAATTGCAATAATCAAAGATGGAAAAACTACGGATTATATTGTTGGGTGAGTAGCCACACTTAATCCCTAGGAGTTCACCAGAGACTAGCATGGTCTCGTTCATTTTCATTTCACTTTTATTCAAGGATCAACTTACATTAAGATGGGTCGCAAGTCGTGGCCCTAAGGCCAAATGGTATGTGAGTCTAACACTTTCAAAATACTATAAAAACCTTTAAAAAGGGGAAAAAACAGCCTATA
>NW_022717567.1:0-506 GCF_011630105.1 Anneissia japonica | reverse complement strand
TTTTTTTGTTAGGTTAGGGTTAGGGTTAGTGTTAGGGTTAGAGTTAGGGTTAGGGTTAGAGTTACAGTTAGGGTTAGGGTTAGGCAAAGTGAGATAGGCTGAAACAAACACTATTCCAATGAAAGTTTGAAGTTTTTCGGAAAAGTACACGAAATATGGCGGAAAGTCAAAAATTTGCACTAAGTGCTCAACTCGGCGAGATAAGCATTTTTGTGCAAAAAGTGACAATGTTAAAAAGTTAAATCAAAATGTAATTTTTTTTTTTGTTAGGCAAAGTGGGATAGGCTAAAACAAACACTATTCCTATGAAAGTTTGAAGTTTTTCGGAAAAGTACTCGAAATATTTCGGAAAGTCAAAAATTTGCACTAAGTGCTCAACTCGGTGAGATAAGCACTCTTGTGCAAAAAGTGACAATGTATAAAAGTTTAGTCAAAATGTAATTTTTTTTTTTAGGTTAGGGTTAGGGTTAGGGTTAGTGTTAGGGTTAGAGTTAGGGTTAGGGTTA
>NW_022717566.1:0-1624 GCF_011630105.1 Anneissia japonica | reverse complement strand
AATAGATTTGCCTAAAATTTATTGAGAAAAAATAGACGAGGGCGTCATCACACATCTGGCTGCCTAATGTTGATTCTTGTTGTTATACCCATAATAATAAGGGTTCAATCCTTAAAACATTTTTCTTAACCAAAAATATTACTCTATAAGCCCCATAACGTTATGGGGCATGGAAGATCCCTAATGATCAGCTTTGCTGGATAATCACCCTCTATACTCCCTGGTAAAACTTACCTGTTGGTCTTACTTCTCGTTTGGGCCTGAAACCACCGTCACCGCTAGGCCGGGCAGCCTGCACGCCAGCTTCAGCATTGTGGTATCTGTTATCTGTTCGGCTATTTGATCTATTCCGACCCCGTCCAGTATAATTGTTATGCTGGGCCATAGATCTACTTTTTCGCCGTACTGACGGGTCACCAGTATCCTCTACATATCCCTCCACATTGTCATTTGCATTTCCATGACCACCGAAGCTGTCGTGTGCGCTCACATTCAGTCTGTCAATATCAAAACGATTTGAAATAGAACTATGATTTATGACTGTTATTTTGCTGCAGGGTGGTCGGGGAGAAAACCACATTTTGTTGGGGGAAAAAAACATGTATTTTCTTTATTAGTTGACTTTAAAATCGATTAAATCATTTGAGACCCCTAATTTTTTTCAAAAGATTTCAAGCGACACCCGAACACGCCCACTTTCCTCTTGTCGGGGACATCGGACCCCCCCCTGTATAAGAGACAGGGCAAATCCTGGACCCACCCCTGTGTTACTGTAATTACAAAAGTCAGACTCACCCATCACCGTTTTACATGAAGTTCATTCATGCCAAACAATGCTGTTTGGCACTATTATCTCTAGTCACTCCCCCAAAACCATCCCCAACCAAACTACCACCGTTAAGTTGCATTTTGTCATAAGTAGGGCTACGGATCAATTTGCAATCATCAACATTTTTAGGGCTAAGTTCGAGCTACCACAAAATTGAAAATCTCTCTCCAACGTACACCCATAGGCGTAGATCCCGGGGGGATAGAGGGGATATATCCCCCCCCCCAATATTGGACAAGGGGGGATGGTCCATTGTATCATCCCCCCCCCCCAATATTTTGACTATGTATGGGATAAAATGGAGCTTTACACACTTCAAAAGACTGTCACAGAAATAATTTGCACTGTCTTATGCGCTTACAAAGATAAAAATTAGCATAATGTATTAATGTTGATAACAATATTATTTTATCTGGTACCAATCTAAGCTCTTCTTTCCTTAGATGTTAGATGTGCTTGCAAAGAGAGCCACATTTCACACTGAAGGGTGTGTACGACATCAGTAATGTTATGTCAATTCCAAGGTTATACCGGTTGTTGAGGAATTTATTGATTAGGCCTATAATAGTAAATTGCATCAATTTATTTTGCAAAAACAAGGTTTCCAGATTCAGAGGGGGTCACATCCCCTGTCCTCACAAGGGCACACATTGGCGCTAACACCAGGCGCGTAACAGGGGTCTTGGGTCAGAGTGGGTATTTATTTATTTTTATTTTTTTATTATATAAACTTCTAGTTTAGCCCAGTAGGTTAACTGATATTCAGGGGCCCACTTTAATAAAATTAAAGAACAG
>NW_022717565.1:0-2064 GCF_011630105.1 Anneissia japonica | reverse complement strand
GGTGCATGCACAGAGGGGAGCGGGGAAAAAATCTGTACCCTAAAGTGTATTTGTCAGTATAAAATGTCTTTGTTTTTCTTTTTTTCTGGGTCTAGGCCTATACTAAGCTTTTAATATATGAATGATAAGGCCATGACTGGGGATTAGGGTGGGGCTGAGGGGTAGGGTAGAGAATTGAGGTGGAAACTTGAGGTCTGGCAACACCACTACCAATGTAAACATATCAGATTTTGTATCCTGACTGTCAAAATATTTTTTACTTTAAAAAAGTTTGGAAAATGCATTCAAAATAGGAATAGGGATGGGAGAGGTAATACAGGGGTCTTACATAACCTCCACAACCACATATCAGGTTGGATTTAGGTTTATTTAGTGATGTACACCGACGGTATGCTACTTTGTTGTGGGGGTCTCTTACATACCTCTTGTCAATGTCTTTGGCCTAACCAACATTAGGGGGCCAAACCTTCTAGGCAAAATGGGGTGAAATCTTATGCTGCTAGCTCTCGGCCTACCCCGACTTGGCCTCCTAGTGCCGGTTTGCTCGTTGGAGGCGACTCTGTTATAGGGCGAATTTCTGTCAGGAAGAGAATTTCTTAGAGGCCACTTTGTCATCGTTAATTTCACGGAGCTATTTTTTTTTTTTTGAGTATTTTACAAATTTTAAAACCATAACATATGCATTTGAAAATTTGTATAAATATTATGTAAATACACTAATTTTAATTTGTGTTCTGTTCATTCTACTTATGCTGATTTATTAAATCATCTAGGTAAAATACATTCTGAAGGGAAAAAATGAATGTATTACAAGCCAAGAACAAAATTCCTACTATCGTCCAAGCAGAAGGGATTTTACAATCAAAGCGACAGAATTTCCTTGCAAGAGTGCGCAAGAATTGGGGTCATGTGATAGTTATTGCGACGTTCCTTTTTTGTGTCATGTTCCCGGGATTCATGTTTAACTACAACCTCCTGTTCTTGGAGTTCGAACTAACATTCAATGCAACGACCGTAGAAATTGGTAAAAATCTTTTATTAATATTAAATTGTCAATAGTTTTGGAATTATGAAATCAAAATAGCTTCTTTGAGATAATTAACACGATATAAACGTATAGGCATATTTCTTTATTTACAGTCTAATTCAAACAACGATTTAAATATTTTTAGACATTCATCAGTAATAGACCGTTTCGGTAAGCCCTGCCCCTTGGATATTGTTGCCCACAGTATGACAGCCGTAACGTACAGTCATAACTAGTGTGTTCGTGGGGCATGAGTGTCTTCCTGCCCCACCTACTGATTTTGCTGTAGTTCAGTTTGATTGATACTCCGGAAGGTTCATTACGCTCGCCTTAGTACTAGGGCGGATGCAGCGGGGGTGCAGAGGGTGCGGTCGCACCCCCCTAAATTGTATTAAGAAAAATAATTGTTGTATTGTATTGTTGTAAGGTATGAGAGTGCAATATCCGGGCACCTAGAGGCAGGCGTGGATCCAGACCTCTTCGCACCGTTCGCCATTAAAAATAAGCAGTGCCTGGTGGTCCACCTACCTAAACCCAAATTCCACCTACCTAAGCCAAAGACAAAAATAAACTTTCTCATTGTCTAAATATTAATCAAAGAGGGACTGTAATTAAATCGGGCGGCGCGATAACGTACGTACACTGTTGAGTTATTTTATTATTATTATGATTTATGTGACAATGGATGGTTAATACAAAATCAATCACAGGGAGGATAGGCTATACATTACGTTGATTCTTATAACCTTATTGAAAGGCATATATAATTTTACTAAAATTACACCAAAGCGAAAATATATTATTTTAATTATTATTTTTTGATTAATGAATTATTATTTCATTATTTTAACGAATGCTATTCGTTAAAAATAAAACAAAACAAAACAAAACAAAAAAACAAAAAACAAGTCTTTAATGGAGTTGGTAGCCTAATTGTAGACATAGAGCTTAAAACTTACGAACACACTTAGATAGAAAGCAAAGATCTTATAAACACAAGATAGCGTTCTCCGGGATTTACGCGTGCAAATTCTGTA
>NW_022717564.1:0-1159 GCF_011630105.1 Anneissia japonica | reverse complement strand
TGGATCTTCTTCCGCTCAAACTAGCCTCCGCTCGAAAAAAATTCCGCTCGAATTGGCCTTCGCTCAAAGTGGTATCCGCTCGAATATGATATGCCAGTCTGCAACAAGCGTCACCTAACTGTAATAATTAGCACGCTGAAATAGGCTAGTAAATAAGCCTCAAAATATTGTGGGTGAGACATGGGCCGATTAAACGTAGAAATAGGAAACCTAGAAATATAGTAAAGAATAGTAATACTCCAGCGTCGCGACATGCGACGTTGGTACGAGTAGGTTAGTCTACAAACGTCGCCTAAAGTAATTGATTTTACCCGGCAGAACGAAACTCTGCTTTTCAGTCGTCTTAAGACCAACTCAGACAGCGTCGTACGACGCAGCCCGACGCGATTTGTTGTCGCGTCGGGTCTGTGTGAGTTGAACGCAGACGCGATGGTGTACGTCGGGGGCAGTCGCGTAGTAGAATATTAAACATGTTTAATATTTCTCACGACGGCTTAAGACAGTCCCCGACGATAAATCGGGTCGGGCTGCGTCGGCAGACGCAGTCTGAGTTGGCCTTTAGGGACCTGTTTTTTTGACAAACAATGACGTTTCAGAGGTCAAATTGCTGTCAAGAATATGAATTGGCTGCTTCGCAGCAAAAATAGCAAGCAAGAGTATGGTACAATGGTATGTTTGCTATTAGGAATTTCAATGTTGCTGTCAGTAATGAGTGAAGTACATAACATACAATGAGGTTTATTACATTTAAGGTTACCGTGGTTAGGGTTATCATTAATATTAGAAGAAGAAAGAAGCGGAGATTTAAGGTTGCTGGGTTGGCGATTGGCAAGGAGAGACAGTCAAATATGGTGTTAGTGGATTCGTGCTGTTGAAGTATGGAGAAATTTTCCTAATGGTGTTACTATGTGAGATCTAATCTTTGCTAGTTTAGTCAGGAGAGAAGTTCATGTTGTCTTCTTGCGTGGAGTGCAACCCTGTCCTCGTTGTATGTTATGCACTTCACTCATTACTGACAGCAACATATTCCTAATAGCAAACATACCATTCATCCACCTCCTTTCAACTGCGATTCTTCTAATGTTATTTACTTAATTACTTATTTCCTATCTACTTGATAAAGCTATGCTACACTCATTTTTATTATACTTTTTCATAA
>NW_022717563.1:0-921 GCF_011630105.1 Anneissia japonica | reverse complement strand
GGTGCTCCCTATATGCATAAGTGTAAGGTAAATAACGGTGATTAATTTAATAAGCGAAGATATGGAGACAATTATTTTTAAGTTCCCTCTTTCCAAGAGGATATGCAAATGCTTTGTGAAAATGAGTACGCTATGGTACTCATTTTCACAAAGAAACACACCTGGTTAGCTAACAATATGCTAATGTCACATGAACACCTGTGAAAGAAGGTGCAATCACGTTTTGTTGCCTATCAAACGTCAGTATGGGGGCGGGGACGATGGGGCATAATAAAACTAGACCTAGGCCCAGACCTAACCTGACAGTGCAATTATATGTGATAGAAAGTATACTTTCGAAAGAAATAAATTAAAATAAGAAAAAATATATTTAAGAATAATTCAGTTGCAGAGGTACCTTGTTTAAGTATTAAACAATGCGACTCTTGTAGCCACTAAGCAAGGCATCCATGTGCAGTGCAGTGATGTTTTGTTTATCCATGAAAAAAAGCACGCCGGGTGAGTTTGCCTTACCAGGAAAAGGTGACGTATTGTAGCTTATGACATACAGTATGCATGCTAACTATAGTGAGTGTGACGTCACCAAAAATGAATATTTTCTATTATAACCAAAATATTAATAACTACAAGGTTTCTAGGCGTAAATTCAATTGATACGAATTAAGGATTGCACAATCTCCTTGTCATACAAATTACAGCTCCTGCTGAAGGTCGCTGAAGTTTTTCTCGAAAATCTGACTACGAAACCATATCGAAATTTTACGTTCCACTTTTGGCATTTAAGTAGTGCTTCGCACTCTCCGCTGAGGGCGGCGTTCCTGAACCCTGCGTCTAGGAGGCGTTACGTTCAGAGCCGTAGATAGAGAGAGTCTGGGCTGTTTGTTAACGACATGGCGTCCATGCGCCAAGTTGGCCAAACTC
>NW_022717562.1:10047-14002 GCF_011630105.1 Anneissia japonica | reverse complement strand
GCCGTCGTGAGAAATATTAAACATGTTTAATATTCTACTACGCGACTGCCCCCGACGCACACCATTGCGTCTGCGTTTAACTCACACAGACCCGACGCGACAACAAATCGCGTCGGGCTGCGTCGTACAACGCTGTCTGAGTTGGCCTTAATTGTTGTAAGAAGGAAATACTTAGATTATAGCAATAATTGCTCTTGTATAATCTGTAAGCATTATTTATACAATTTTTTTTTATTAATTGTCACTTAATTATCCATTTACGTTCATCTTCATTCCTTTTTTCATCGTTGTAATTTTATATTATTATTATCGTAGGGCACTGCACTTAAAAGTTTCCTTGTTAGCAGTGGCCCGCTTTTAAATTAAACAATGCATTAGGCCTATGTTATAATCTATAAGTCTATCTAAAACAATGTTAACAATATTAACGAAGAATATGTACAGATTACATTCATTTATGAAATTTTAAATTAATATGTTTAAAAAATTAATTCATTGTGAATTCGACACCTGAACAGAGAATTTGGAATTCGTACAGCATGTTCAAATTAAACAGGGGCCGAAATTCTTGTCACATCACCGTACGTCCTGTCATTTACTAAATAAAGGCCAGAGTCACCGTGATTTCAGCCCCTATAAATCGGCCACATGAATCTAAATCCACAATGAATTTAGCATCGTCGGCAGGTAATATTTCCCCAAGCCGAAACCTCTAGTGAATTGACCAAATCACTCATTTTCCGTTCAATGAGTTAAGCCTGGAGCGCCGGACTGTAGTTAGTTAGTGTTTTTATTCCCTTTAAATCTGTTACTGTAGTAAATATGAACCCATTTGAGTCTATTAGTTCTAGCTCCATATTAACTTGCAATTCATACTGCAACTCTGTAAGTAATACGGTCCTGTAAGACTACCGTACCACATAGACCTACATGCCATGTTGATAAATTTTACTTTGTATATACATTTTATTTTAATTTACTCCTAGTTTAAGTTTATTATTTTCTTCTTATATTTGGATGCACCGTTGTGTATTGCCCAACGTGTGCCACTGTTACGAAAGTGATAGGCTATCCATTGAATTGAATGGAATTCAATTGACTGGACCCAGGCCTATCAGGAGAGTTGAATTCACTGGAAAAAACCCTGTAATATCGACTCTATATCGGGTCATTATAACGATGACTATACAAACAACTGAGAAGTCGTATTATTCGCAAAAGCAGAGTATAACAATAGCCCATAGTGCTTTAAATGATTTAAATGCAAATTATCCTATTCAACAACGAAGAGGAAAACATGGAACATTACACATACGTACATGTTACTGTACGCTATTTCTGATAACTAATTTATTTCTTTGTATATAGATCTACATCAAAAAAACATATCAGATCAACTTAGACCTAATTTAAATTCCTCACAGAATTATTATTTTCCCTGAATTCTTCATAGTACCACCATGTAGGCCTAAGCCGAATATAATCCTGATGCATATTAAAATAATTACCTTACACGTTAGAGTTAGACCAAGTAAAACAATATTTCAATAACATAGTTATACAATTATCCAGAAATATTTAATCTTTACTCCTAAAAGCTTTATTACATGGCAGGCCTATCAGTAATAAAGATTTACTCCTAAAAGCTTTATTACTGATAGGCCTGCCATGTAATGCAAAATATTTATAATTAATACATGAAATTAGGTCATGTAATACAATTTATTACAATAGGTAGAATAACGATACAATGGTAGGTTTCGGATCCTGACGTTTACTAAGGCCCTCTGGTTTTCATTGTGATAGAAAATAATGGATCCACCTTAACCAGGGTGTATAAAAAACGCCAGGCGTGACCTTGTTTACGATAGGCCTACTAAGTGATCTCAAGATCATAGTTTACAGTGAATTTTGCTCGAACCTCGAAATATATATATATATATATTGAAAGACATGACTAATTTTAGAACTGAGAACGCAGGTGGAAAATCCAAGTCAAACATTTCTACGATAAAATAATCCAAATTAATATGTGCGGGTAAACATAGATCCTCAACTGGCTTTAGACACTACTACTAGATTTGCAGGTCCAAAATATATTTTTATGTTACTCAAATAATAATTTTTAAGTAGTACAAACTTTGCACATTTGCGCAGATTAGAAATTAATTAAATTGATATAATTATAGGCCTATATAGGCCTATGTTTTTTCGTCATTTCCGAAATTCCCAAATTTCTATGTGTTTCAATGTTACATTTGCATCAATTTTTCATGGCTTTTACTAATACTTTGTTAAGGTTTTGATTTTTTAAATATGTATTATTGTAAATATCCTGTAATTCAGCCTTGGCTGCGAATTTGATTTTAATAAATAAAACTAAAAACCTGGAATTGATTGCATTTCAGATAATACTATAAGATAGTAGAAAGATTGAAGAATTGCTTCCTTATTTAAACATACACAATGAGAAGTACGTGAACTGTTCTAAGAAGGACATGGTTAGATTATAGTAACAATTGTATAACTTGTGAAACAGTTTAGCTCTTTAATATTCTATGAGAAATTTCTATATTTTGTTCTACTTATTTGTCACTTAATCATATATTTACGTCACCTTAGTGCTCTTTTACATTATTGTCGTTTTTTGTTATTATTATCGTTGGTTTTGTGTTTTAGTAGTGGTCCGGGTTTTTTTTAGTATAACATTGAGCTTGTTAGGGTTTATTTCATTTGACAGACATGTAGAGTACAGTGTGTTATATCAGGGATGCCAGCATTCAGTTTTCTTCGTTGAAGGATGACTAAAGTTTTAATTTGACTTTGGGAGTTGGTAATTGGTCCTACGTTTTGACAGATGACCAATGGCTGATAGCACCTTGTTCGATAATTGACTGTGTTTTGACCCTTTTAAACTTAGATCTAGCAATGATTCTGCGGTATACTTATTCTCAAAAGGCTATCAAAAGGTTATTTTAAGATTAAAAAACGCGTTTTGTAGGTCACAATTAAAATAATGATAATATATACAGATTACATTTATTTATAAAATTTGAAATTAATATATTCCTAAAAGTAAATCTATAGTGAATTTGGCCTCTAAACAAGAAATTTCGATTTCGGGCCTAATAAGAAACATGATATAAGCGTTTAGGCCAAATTAAACAGTGGCCGAAATCCCTGTGACACCGTCCTATCTTCTTGTCATTTAGGCTCAAATGGCTTTAAAATACCAAACGGACTACAAACTTTCAAAATATGAGTGAAAAAGTTAACCTACAGTGCTTCAATTTCCATGTATCGTTTAAATAGAGTTGAATAGCTTTCAGTGGTTAAGGTGCTTGCCTTCAAATCTCCGGGTCTTGGGTTCAATATTCCTGTCAGTGTTGCAGGAATTTTTTTGTGGTAATTATCTGATATTTTTTGTTGATTCTACCATAAAATTTAAATATGACTTTAATTCTATGACACAATCAAATTTTATCACAAGGTTAATTTTTTCGCAACACAATTTCTGTTTTTAATTTTTAATTAAGGTCGCTAATTAATTTTAAACATACAAATGACATTTGTGTATACGATATACTCCCTTCCTCATCACCACCTCCATAATTATTATCATCATCACAATCTCAACAACCACCATCAGTGATGATCATCACCACCGTCCACCATCTCCACCAGCACCACCATCATCATCACGTTGATCACCATTATCACTACCATTACCATCTACATCACCATCATAATATATCATCATCATTGTTATTGGCATCATGATCATCATCGCCGTCATTTTTATAATTATATTTTACCGGTCACAATCAATTTTTACAAACGAATAACTTATATATATATATTCACACCTGGGCTGTGTATATATATTTGCCTTGGTTTGGCTGTGTAATCATTAGTGGTCGTGGGACTAGTCTGGGCCCTACCTAAGCTGGTATAT
>NW_022717562.1:7092-9805 GCF_011630105.1 Anneissia japonica | reverse complement strand
AGATGTGTATAAGAGACAGCATAAGTACATAATATACGCATATATCATATACATATGCATACAGCATATGCACAAAGTTACATATATGTGTTAACGTCATTATTAGGCCTATATGGTACATCATAATGCATGCGTACTTATATTATGGTACATCATACACATATAGAAATACGTACAGTAAAGTAAAAATTTAATTAAAAACATATAGGCCTACACAAAAACTTTTCTTGAAAATATCACACCTCTTTTTCCATGTTCGTTTTGCTAATGATTTGCATAACTTGTCAATCAGGATTTTAATGTTATTTTGATGAAATAACTTATTGCCGAAAATAAAGTGTGATTTTTTTAAAATATTTAATTGCGTGAGTTCTTGAAATGCGTCTGAGAAATCGTTAAGGGAGAGTTGCAGATAAATTTCTTAGTTTCATCATTATTAATATCCTATAAACAGTTTATTATACAATGCAAGTAGAATATCTTCACAGAATATAAAAATAAACAAATAATTCTGGATAATTCATATGAGAATCTATGATGATTTTGGTGTCAATTCCAAGCAGTTGCAATTGGGAAGTTCATATACACTGTTGAAACGTGTTACGCTCTACCAATTAAGTCCAAGTAAACAGCAGAATTTGGTGATACGTTGGTAAGTACCGTACGTATTATTGTGCATCATTAGACCCATCCTTTACTTGAGCGGGTTCTTCGTGACACCATCCAAACTAATTAACATTAGGATTTGACGCAGCATCACATGTAAATAAAGCAGTTCCGTCAGCAATCATTCCAAGCTGGGTGATTTCAATGATTTGTACATCACAAAAGTGAACATTCATAGGACATGTTTAATATCGGATGGTCAACAGAACATTCTAATAAGGCACCATTATCGTCTGCTGTAGCATTGAAAAACGTTGAAAATGTACTTCGTTGAAAATTTAGATTTGGATCTACATTTACATTGGACAGCGTATTACTATTCCTTTGTCAATTTCATTTCCACGTTAGGTATTAGGCACTTTACGCAAGAGGATGGGGAGCCGTCGAGAACGACAATTCGGATTAAGCGCCATATTGTTTACTGTTGTCTTCACGCTTTGATGAGCACAAAACCACCGTCCACCCCTCTTCCCGTCCTGTTGCGTTAAGTGCCTAATATACTTTCCAACGTGCACGCAAAGTCGACATCTTCTCCTTCGACAAAATCCTTGTATCTCCGGAGTACAGAACAAGTTAGTAAAGTTGGAATGGTATAGACATGTAATCCAGCTATCTCACTAAATTCAGAGAACTCACCATTTGTTAACTTTATTACACACTGGTATTTTTTTTTTTTTTTTGTAGTCAAATACTGTATTTAATCTAGTAATTTCCAAGTTGAATGTCCCATCAACATCATCACCAGTAATTGTATAGCGATTGGGTTCTAGTATATCTGGTAGGCCTACTACTATCATGCGGTTTTCACTACTGTATAAGTAGTTGTTCCGATGGTTCGCCACATAATTGTGTTACCTCCAAGGTTTCGTACTGCACAGTACAATCTCCCACAAATGCATCAGTATTCTGAGGATCGACGGTGATTGTCGAATCACTGATTACGGAATATAGACTGCAACACTGAAAAATAACGATCGTGAAATGATAACCAATGTTGAAATTACGTTTGACATAACAAGTAAAGGAAAAATAAAGGAAAATCGTACGGACGCTTATTGTATGCGGGACGGACTATGATGCGAGAGATCCGACATGCGTTAAATGACCTGATGTGACGGTTTGTTGAACGCACAAATGTAATAAAAACCACAAATGTAACAACACAGCGCCCACAAATATAATAATGCCACAATTAATGTAACAACCAGCACCCACAATGCAACAAACAGGTCCCACAAATTTCATGACGATCATCGCCCACAAATGTAACAACAAAACAGGACCTCTTCGCCCACAAATGTAATAATGTTCTTTTAATTTCGAATGGAGGGGCTTCCGTATTAAGACCTCCAAAATTTCAAAAGCGTGCACTTTGTGACAGAAGTATGACGTTTTCAACATTTGATCTACGAGGCGCATAGTCATAGTTACCAACAGTCTCGCATCGTACGAGACGGGTCCTCATTTCAAAGTGATTTTGGATGTAATGGATGATAAATTCGTCACGCATTTAGTACAAGTCTAGGCGTGATAACGAATAATCACGTATTCAGGGAAAATGTAAGATTAAAATTAGAAGAATTAGTTTTATTAAAAATATAAAACGGTGATGCAGTAACTTGAGTCACTAGAGAGGTTTCATTACTCGAATCAACCGAAAGCCTTGGAGGCGTGTGTGGTCTTGCGCGTTCATATTATTGTCACAACCAACCGTTGATTATGTGACTGTAACTGCAATTGTCAGTTAGCATCAAACACACGCACGCAGTCAGTACAGTATTTACGTGAATTGCATACTTAATTCACTAACGCGTTACTAAAAATTGATCAGTATGGTTTTGGTTATGATGTGTAAATCCGCCTCCTAAGGACTCCAAAAATTAAAGATCATGGTTCTTAATAGGCGGCAGCGGGCCCATAGAGCTATTAAATCTGACCCGTGTGAAAAAAACTTTAAGTAAAAACAAATCATCAAATTAAAATAAACCATTTGATAATAATTATAAATGAAAACAAAAACGCAATCCCCTATTGAAAAAAAAAATTA
>NW_022717562.1:2211-6387 GCF_011630105.1 Anneissia japonica | reverse complement strand
TAGCCAAAGGTGACCTTTTTATACGGGTGCCTCCGCGACCCAATGTGTACCGTAGGCACATGCTCTATGGCATGTGCTGCTGGGGGGTGGGGGGGTTCGGGGCATCCTCACCCAGAAAATTTTCAAATCTAAAGGCTGTGAATGATGGTGTTTTTAGCATATAAAAGTTAAGGCTGACACCCTTGCATATGCTGAATATAATTATCATGATTCAAAGGTGTATACACAAGACGAGGTGATATTTTGACCATGATTCGCTCTAGAATCAAGATAGGCAAGAACATTCGACTGAACTAAAAGTTAATATCAGTGTCACTGCATGAGTCAACAAGGGTACGAGATGAATAAAAGGCATAATTAGGTGATGTCTTTGGCATTAAATCTACTCATTGAGTATGCTCGTCAGCTCGTTTGGCCTGAGATAGATCCACAGGCCACAGTATATAGGTCTAGCAGGTCTATGAGAAAAATATTTGGCCTGGAAAAGGGTGACTTCAGCCGAGGTGGGGGGGGGGGTCGTCCGACCCCTCCGACTCCCCTCTGGCTACGGGCCTGCACTGTCGCTACAGTTTACACAGGAAACAGTGTGGAATTCACATAGTAGCCCAAAGTGTGAACACACTGTGACCAAAGTGTGTTTTTAAACACAGGAAACCAGTGTGAAGTTCAATAGTAGTCCACAGTGTGAACACACTGTGGCTACAGTGTGTTTACACAGGAAACACAGAGTGAAATTCGCATAGTAGTCCATGGTGTGGACACACTGTGACCAAAGTGTGTTTTACACAGGAAACCAGTGTGGATTTCACATGGTAGTCCACAGTGTCAACACACTGTGACCACAGTGTGTTCACACAGTGACCACAGTGTGTTTTATACAGGACCACAGTGTGAACAATTCACATAATAGTCCAAAGTGTGAACACACTGTGAGCACAGTGTGTTTTTAAACACAGGAAACACAGTGTGAAACTCACATAAAGCCAACAGTGTGAACACATGGAAGGAAAGCAGCGTAAAGCATCATTAAACATAAAAAAAGGAATAGGCCTACTCAAATCTAAACATTCAAGTCAAACATTTAAACTTACAGCTACTAGATTTGTAGACCCAAATATGATTTTATGTTACTCAAATGTATGCAAGGTGTCCACAAACTTTGCTTATGACTGAGTATTGAATGCCTTTTTAGGTTATAAATAGGATAGAATGGATTGAAGGATTGCTTCCTTATTCAAACATACACCATGAGAAGTACGTTAATTGTTCAAAGAAGGAAATGATTAGATTTAACAACAATTGAAAATTTGTTGAAGCAGTTTGCTCTTTAACGGTCTGTGAGAAATTTCAACATTTTTTCTACTTAATATTTGTCATTTAATAATCCTTTTACGTCATCTTGGTTCCGGTTTTTTTTTTTTTTTTGTTTTTTTTTTCGATTATTGTCATTTTGTATTATAATTATCGTTGGTTTTGAGCTTTTGTTTGTAGGACTCTGCACATAAAATGCGGAGAACTAGTTCGTGGACTTTTTTTAGTATATTGCACTTGCGCAGATATACTCTGTGCTGTGGTAGTGGAATTCTGTAAAAGGAATGTGTTAATTTTGTGGAATATTTCTGTAAAATGGAATGTGTTAAGGTTCATTTCAGTTAATTTCATTGACAGGCATGCCGCGTACACTGCGTTTATCAGGGAGTTGGTAATTGGTCCTACGTTTTGACAGATGACCAATGGCTGATAGCAACTTGTCTGATAATGGACTGTGTTAGAGTACTTTGACCTTTTGAATTTAGATGTAGCATTAATTTCTGTAGTATACTCATGCTCCTATCAGGAACCTATTTTTGTATTAAAGAATGCATTCTGCATGTTTACAATTAAAACAATGTTAAAAATATTAATATGGAGATTATGTACAGAAAACATTTATTATTATGAAATTTGAAATTAATATAATTTTAAAAATAAATCCATAGCAAATCTGGCAACTGAACAGGGAATTTCGATTTTGGGCCTCATACGAACATGACATACTGCAGCGGTTAGGCTAAAGGACAAGGCCAGAATCCTTGTGGTACCGGTAGGCCTATATCCTCTTGCTCAAAAGGCTTAAATATCCAAACTGACGACAAGATTTCGAAATGTGAGCGTAAAAATGAAATTATTGTGCTTCAATTTCAATTATCCTATTCAACAGTGAAGAAGACGCTAACCAAAAAATGTAAACAATAATTAGGCTTTGTAAAACATAATATATCACATTATTGCTAATTACTTCTTGAAATGATGAAATATTACATAATTATGTATTCAGAGATGGCAGTAATAGCACAATAGATGAGTTTTAAAATATTTATTGAGACTTTAAAAAGAAGCAAAATATTATAGATACTGTAGGTCTAAAAATATATTTAAATGATGAACAAGTCATATTCAACAATAAAGAGACTTAAAAAGAACATGAAACACATTCTGAAGTACAGTTACACATCATAAAAATACAGGTTATTGTAGCAGTGACTCACTGTCTAGCCATGGACCTATTAACTAGCTATCCTAATATTTAAAATATAGGCCTAGGCCTACTAACTATTTACAGTCAGTACTGTATAAAGAAGATAGGGGCCTATGCCTAGATTATAGATAGGCCGGCCTAGCATAGGCTAGGCCCTGGGAGGCATATGAACGTCACGATCTACACCAGTCAGATGCGTCATTTCTACGATCGACCATGGACCTTATTAATAAGGTCCATGGATCGACGTACCACGATATCATCACTTAAAATGACTATCACAATTTTGTAAAGAACTGTAAAGAAAAAAGAACTGTGTTTTAATGAAGTTTTGTTTTGTAATGTACTTAACTGCTGTTCGAGTGTGTTTTGTGGAGAAGTCGGGAGAAACCAGTTAAAAATGCAATTAAATAGCACCAAATTCTCATATTTTCTACAGAAATCGATCAAAAACCAACTAAATAATCTTACCGGTCGTCGTAACTTTTGAACAAAAAGTCCTATTGAAATTCGGTTTTTTAGTACTTGTCCATGTGAAAAATCTTTGTTTTCTTCGCATAAAAATCTAACACTAGAGGTCGCAAAGCATGTCAAATATATTCTAAAATTAACCCAAGTTAATGACGTCAGTAAAATGTGTTGCTCCAGTCACGCGATATTTACCAATAGAGGGTGTCCTATAGGCGGAAAAGACTATTTAATTCAAAAGCGCTCACGATAAGGGGATACGATACGATACGATACGATACGATTTATTGGGTTCACTTTTAGATCAGTGGCACCCATCACTTAGATGGTGCACCCATTATCAATATAAAATATAAGCAAAGGAAAGCAAAAGACAGTTCAAAAACAACAAAGGGATAAATAGCATAACAAAAACAAAACCAAGCAATTTACAGTAAAATTTTACCCTTATTATCTAAACTAAAAATTGCAAATTGCAAGTGAAGTGCTGCGAAGTACAACTGCATATAAATGTTCTTCGAACAAAATTATTTATGCGAGTCCAGTGAAAATAATGAATTATAAAAATATAACAAATAATATGAGAAACGACCCATATTAGAACACTTCTCATTGGGTAACAAAGTCGTAATTTTTCATTTTTGTCAAAAAGTGTCTATAGTGGTGAATTATGGTTTAGGTTTTTTAATAAAGTTTAAAAAATTTCTATGTATGTGGAAAATGTAGTTGATTACCAAAGGTTACAATTTTTACTTTGAAGACTGCATGGTCTAGGAAGTGTTTTTTTTATGGGGCAAGTTTCCAAGGGCGGGTTTTCTAGGGGCGAGTTGACTGCCAAAATGTGTTGCCAAAGTGCGAGCCAGCGTGTTATTTGATCACAAGTGCGAGACATCGCAAGTGTGAGCCAGCGAGCCATGACGTCACGACAATAGATACGAGACGTTACTCGAGTTGTGCGAGGCATCGGCTGAGATTAATTGTGGAGTACAATTCAAAAAACAACTATAGGTCTAATAATGAATTATTGTGATGTTAAATAGACAAGAAAGTATAATACATACCCCAAGTATTGAAATACACGCCATCGTGTTGGGATTCAATATTTTCCTGATGATGACATAATTAATGTCGAAATATTGAATCCCAACACGATGGCGTGTATTTCAATACTTGGAGTATGTATTATACTT
>NW_022717562.1:0-2111 GCF_011630105.1 Anneissia japonica | reverse complement strand
AGGAGTGTCTTAAGGTGTATTACAAATGATGATATTTCATTAAAAAAACTTATTCTTGGAACTGGATGTGTATTAGAAGATTTAATATATACATCTGCAGCATTTGCAATTTATAAAGAGAAAATTTTATCAGAGTTGAATAAAACAGGTTTTATATCACTGTGGAGCTCCTTTAAGTGCGATATCCTATTGAAAATTAAAATTGAGATGTATAATGACAAAGAAAATGGTGAAAGAAAATGGAAAAAAATACAAAAGAAGTTAATTATATTCATTTTAAACTCAATTTTTTTTAGATGTCATTCTCGAAATTTCACCTGAAAAAGTCATGCAAAAAATTGTAAACTTTAAAAAAAAACCAATTTTCTTTATTAAATATCCACCTTGCAGCTAGGCATTTACCAATCTAATTTAACAGTATGATAAACATTTTACCTGAGCATAAAATTGCACTCCAGTTAAGCCTAAGATTACAATATATTTTAGTTGGTATGTTTATGTTTTATATCTACTGAAGCTATAATGAATCATACATTATGCCTGGCCTACTCATTGCTGACTCATCACTATTGGTAACTACGTGTTCTAGAAATTCTCTTTCTTTATCAACAGTATGACCAGTAGGCAGGGGTTTAGCCAGAAAAACGAAATAGGCCGTCCAAAATGGAAGCCAGTGGGCGTGGCACTGAGCCGATAGGCTGGCCACGCCTATCTTTGGGAATCCCCACCGAATATTTGTACGAAAACAACGTACATTCAATCAATAAATGTTGTTTTTATCAAACTTAAATTTTGATTTAGCTTTAATTTATTGTAACATTCGATAGATTTGAAGAATATAAAGGCCGAGCTGATTAGGCCTGTGAACGTAGGGTACTTCAGTGTCTAAAGTGCTCAATACAGTACTGTAGAGCATAATAATACGATACTTACGATAGGTAGTGGTTGTTGTTACTACGAGTTTAATGGCGATCATCGGACAACTGTGATTAGGTCTTTAACCCATGGACGTATAATTGATAGGTCCATAGTTTACCTATTTATATTGCTCATGGTCAGGTGACTCTTGTTTTTAGTACGGTTTGGTGAGTTGTTTTGTGGCGACACTTCGCAACTAGTTCGGTTCTTTTGTTTATTGTGTTTAATTGCTTAGCCATTAGGATTGTTAGTTTCGGTTGCATTGGCCAGATTTGCGTTTGTGTGTGTGTGTGTGTTTGATTTCTTTATGACGCTATGAGAGTACTCATAGCATTTTCTTTTTAATTCCCATATGTGTTTGGGTTTCCCATGAGTGTTTCTTCAAATTTTGTGCCTGAATGACTTGGTGTGATTATTGAATCGTTGTTTAAATGTTTCGCCTGTTAGTCCAATGTATGAGTTTTGTTCCTCGTCAGAATGATCATGTTAGTAGCACATTATATTAGTGCATTGTTCAGGCATTCACGGAGTCCGGGGGCATATGTCGAAAAATGGGCTCCCGTGTGATTTTTGTGATCATTTTAGTTTTTTGGATGGAATATATACTTTGAAGTATGCTGAATCCAATAAAATGAGTCGCCAATTTTTTTACGCATATCTTCATATGCAAATTAGTTAAAATATGCAAATTAGTTCTGAAAATATAGGGTACTTATATCTTGGTACCCACTTGTCGTAGAAAGTTGATTCTTTCTTAAAGTTGTTCAGAACATGCATGTTTCTATTTCTATTCTAGAAAACCACTGGTCGTACAGAGTTGCTTTTTGCAGCAAAATGTTTAAAACATGCATATTTATATTTACTATAATGGACAATTTTCTCTAGAAATGACCGGAAATTGTGCTTTTGACCTTTGACCTCAACTTTGCGTGAATTTGATATCTTGGCAACCACTGATCGTACAGAGTTGCTTTTTGTAACAAAATATTTACAATATGCACATTTATATTCTAACAGAATAATTTCTTAATATCAACTAGAAACTTTTTTTATTGACCTCTGACCTATCTTTGCAGTATATAGGCCTATTATATATGTATATATATATATACCTAATGATGACTTATGGTTGAAAGTATTATCACAACAATTGTATTATTACTTGAATATACATATATAGGCCTATATATATA
>NW_022717561.1:0-985 GCF_011630105.1 Anneissia japonica | reverse complement strand
GAGCAAGCGATTGACCTGATTTTTGATTCAGACAGCGATGAAGGTGAATTTTTAGATGTGCAAGAGACTTAGACGTGCCTGTTAGCGATGATGACGGTGGGGCTTCAAGCTGTTCTGACGGCGGAGATATTCTAGATGAAGATGAGCCTAGGCCTAGAAATGTGAGGGTAGTCGATGCTTTTGAATGGAAAGATCGCGCTTATAGTTATGGATGGTTGGGTAAATAAATTATATAACTGTGTGGAATAGGAATGTTTTATATTTGTTTTTATTTTTTTTGGCTATAATTTATTTTTTTTTTTTTTTCGGTTTTTCCTGACGATTTATATGTAGCATTTTTCTGTCATTTCTATTATATTATATATATATATATACAGTATATTATATTATATTATATTATGAATAAAAAATCCTAAAAATATAAATTATACATCAAATGAAAGTTTATTCTATAAGCTTTCTTTGTTTTTAGAAACATTTTTCTGTATAATTTACAGAAAGTTCCCAAAAATCCACCAGAACGACGTATACTCAAAAAAAGCAAAAAACCTTGTTACACTGCAAAAGAATCCGGTATTCAAGGGTTTGCACTACAAAAGAATCCGGTATCCAGAGGGTTATATGATGTAATCAAATATAGGACTCGGTTAATAAAAGGTTTACATGACCTAACGATAGGTTTTTATGTTATTTTATATGTTTTATCATAGTGTTGCTAGCCAGGGGTCAGGGAACATTTTCATTTCAAAATTTTGATTAGCAATGTTTGCTAATCAAATTGAAAATTGAGTAACAATATTACATTTTTGTATAGCATTTTTTCCCCAAAAATTATCATCGAACTATTATGATTTTACAACATTCAAGGTCCATGCAGGCTTCCAAAAAGAAATTCATTCAAGAAAAGCCCATGATGAAGACGTCCCACTACTTTAGATGATGAAGATGAACACAACATTGCAATTTATATTAAGATTATTTTGGA
>NW_022717560.1:412-607 GCF_011630105.1 Anneissia japonica | reverse complement strand
TTTCCATTGATACGAAACTGAGCGTAATAAAAGCCTATGAGAACCACGAGTCCAATTCAGCGATTGAAAAAACGTTTTGGACTTTCGAAGTCTACGGTAGCGACCATATGGAAAAACAGAGAGAAAATACAAAGACACATTTCAACAAACGAAAACCCTACTAAAGCAAGAAGATCTTCGTATGTGAAAAAATGA
>NW_022717560.1:0-402 GCF_011630105.1 Anneissia japonica | reverse complement strand
GCCATGTACACGTGGATGGAGCAGCAGAGGGCTAAGGGAGTGTCTGTTAAGGGACCGTTGTTAAGAGAGAAGGATTTTGTTCTTTGCCGGACAATTTTACCCTGGCCAAAACTTTCTGGCTAGCGGTGGATGGTTACATAAGTTCAAAGCGCTACATGAAATTCGATGGACGACACTACAAGGGGAATCACTATCAGCCGATAGACGCGGCGATGTACACGTGGATGGAGCAGCAGAGGGCTAAGGGAGTGTCTGTTCAGGGACCGTTGTTAAGAGAGAAGGATTTTGTTCTTTGCCGAACAATTTTATCCTGGCCAAAACTTTCTGGCTAGCGGTAGATGATTAGATAAGTTCAAAGCGCGACAGGGAATTCGATGGACGACACTACAAGGGGACCAAGAT
>NW_022717559.1:0-612 GCF_011630105.1 Anneissia japonica | reverse complement strand
TTTCTTTCTATTTTTTAAGTGTTTTTAGTATCATATGATTTCTTACTCCATTACTGTGCGAATTAGATTCATACATCTGTTTTAATATTTTTTCTAATATTTTTTATGTCAAACAATATGTTACAAAAATACTTGTCATTCACACAACATGATACAAATCAATCAATAACAGTTATGAACACCAAGGATAATTGACGGATGTCCAAAGAATTATTTCCAATGAGGTCTTTCTAATGGTGATTGGGCGGTACACCGGCAGACAATCTTTTACTCTTTTCCGAAGAGTGTAATGCGTTCTTTAACGACCGCATGATACTTATTGCTCACAGGACCAACGGCTTAAACGCCTCATCCGAAAGATATTGTGCTTTTTAATTCCTGCATTTCAGCCCGCTAGCTGAAACACAAGGTGAGCAGGGGATGGAACAGAACTGGGTACCACAAGAACCTCCATAGTTCAGTAAACATACAGTGGCTACCACCAGTCTAGCCAACTGAAATTTGCTGCTCTTATATGCTAGATCCTTTTTAACATAATGGGGTATTTCTAATTTGTATTTTATTAAATGACACTTTTAGAATGGTGGCACTAGTCTCCATAAATGTGGTGAA
>NW_022717558.1:0-1935 GCF_011630105.1 Anneissia japonica | reverse complement strand
GCTAGACATAACTGTATTTAACTAAAGTACTTTTTCTTTACTTTTCCGGGTTTCCTGGAAACTTTGTGTGAATTGCAACACATATAAGACAAACCATTGTGATTCATTTTTTTTTTTACCTTTAATAAAGTCATCATTAGAAATATGAAATATTTCCATATTGCAAATATTTATCAACAGTATAAAATATATGAGTTTCATTAAATTTTCTTTGGATTAGACTTTGTATCTGTTCAGTTAGACCAAAAAAATACAGCTGGATTACATTATCTTTGGTAAAATTAAACAACTTATTTGTGCCCTGAAAATATAACCAGGCTGGTACTACACTATGCTTATACTATGGAACTAGATACAATTCTTTGAGAGCAGGCTGTTTTCTCTGAAGAAAAAAGTTGAAAACTATTTTTGTGCGTACAGTATAATTATCAATTTAATTGTATATTTAACAACAATTATTGTGTAACAAATATTTATCCACAGTAAAACCTAGTGTACTGTATTTAAATTTGGTTAGGTAAATTTATCTTTGCTATAGTTAATTTTAATAAATATTTACTTGGAAACACTGTTGTTGTTAGTTTACCTTCCATCAATTAAAATCAAGGTCATGTCATCATTATTTCATAAGTGTGCTCTGTATTACTTATTGAAAATATATTTATGAAAAATAATTCACACTTGTATTTGATATTAAATGGCAGATACAATAGTATTATTAACAGAAATCATAACACTGCAATATTTTGTTTACATATTATTACTAAAATGCTGTCAATACAAGAAACTATTTACATTTTTAAAAAGAATAAAGAATCCAAGATTGTACTTTACTTGTAAGAATGAAATGCTGCAAACTGAAATGCTGTTTTGTAATCATTTGTTGTACATGATTGGAGTGGATTCTTGTACATGGAGCTTTTGATTATGCGACAACAGTAATATTTAGTGTAATGTTTTGTAGAGTTTCAATCATGCAAGAACGATGAATTCTCGTCTGAATTCTAGGAATGGTACAAATCTATAAAAAGGACACAGATGAGTAAATCCTATTTAGGGTTCCTATTATCTTGCAAATCAAGAGCTCCCTATTATAATAATCATTTACTGTACATCTGATGTAAAAGCTAAGGCACCTTTCTATTGGATGGAAGCCATGTTTGTCAGAACCTTATATTATGTATTTCAAAATCTTCCACGTGATACTTCGTTTACAATCTTTATATTGCGCCATTTCTATAGCACTATGAAAACTCAATTCATACGATAACTGCTTTATGGGGTGTCAAGTCTCCCCAAGCAATGCAAATAAAAAAAAAGAAAGCATCAATTATTAATTAATTAATTATTGCTGTTAAGTTTCTTTACTAACTTGATACTTGATTTTGATAAATAACATAGACCTAGCTAAATTAAAATTGATAATTATGTGTTTGGTGTTAGGGGTCATTGGTTGATGGCCACTAACATAATTTCTTTAGATTCTCATGTTTTATGTTTATATTTTTAATTCACTCTTGCCAACAACCGTACAATATTTGACTGACCATTTACAAATAAATTGATAAAGAAAAATACGATAGAAGAAATGGTGGGCATAATTGTAATAGTTTTTACAATAAAATATAAAAAACCCACAATAAATTGCTTTATAAAAGTATGCTATATATATGAATATTCTATATAAATAGTGTGAATATTTATAAAAATATACCATGATTGAATATTCAATACCGTTGTTTTAGAAAATTATTGTAAACAATAAGAAATTCATGACAGTTCCAGTAATATATAATTATTTACTTTGTGTTGTATCATGTATGCCTGCTTTGGTGGAAAACAAATTCAAAGTTATTTTATTTTAAGGCTGACTTGCATGGCATAAAATATGCGGAAGATTTTTTACATGAACAACTTAAAAAAAAAAAAAAAAAA
>NW_022717557.1:0-1299 GCF_011630105.1 Anneissia japonica | reverse complement strand
TATGGTTTCTTTTTCATTAAAGTCATTATTTTCAAGAAGTTTTTCAAAAATATCAAAGAGCTCCCTTTAGAATCTGGAGGGCGATACCAAGTAATTAATAAGAATGGATTACATTTAGGTTTAGTAAATTCCAATACAATAATTTCAAGTTCATCATGCATAAGATCGCTTCTTAATTTATAGTTAAAACCACCATTTTGATTTATATGTATGGCAACCCCTCCCCCATTTCGATTTCAATCATTTCTAAAAATATCATATCCATCATTGATACTGCATTATCCTTAATTTCTTTATCTAAACGTGTTTCATTAAGTGCTATAACATCAATATTGTTATTTAAAATTAAATTTCTGAATTCATCAAAATTAGCTGGCAGACACAATGTTTAAGCCTAAAATGGTGGGATTGAGAAGGTCTACACCCTCCATTGGTGAAAGTCCCTTCTTGGACCCTCTATTTTAAATTCCTGAATCCACCACTTGGGCACAAATATGCAATACCAATACCAACCCTAACCCTAACCCTCCATTGGTAAAGTCCCTTCTTGGGCCCTCTATTTTAAATTCCTGAATCCACCACTTAGGAACAAATATGCAATACCAATACCAACCCTAACCCTCCATTGGTAAAGTCCCTTCTTGGGCCCTCTATTTTAAATTTCTGAATCCACCACTTTGGCACAAATATGCAATACCAATAACAACCCTAACCCTAACCCTCCATTGGTAAAGTCCCTTCTTCGGCCCTCTATTTTAAATTCCTGGATCCACCACTTAGGCACAAATATGCAATACCAATACCAACCCTAACCCTCCATTGGTAAAGTCCCTTCTTGGGCCCTCTATTTTAAATTCCTGGACCACTTAGGCACAAATATGCAATACCAATACCAACCCTCCATTGGTAATGTTCTTTCATATTGCCAAGTAAATTGTTCTGTCTGCAATAAGTCTTCATCCTAATGTGGTTTGTTTGCAATTTTGATATTCCCAAGGCCTAGCCAACTATAATAACAGATTGCTTGGTCATGCTTGACTGAGTAAGTACTCCTCAGGTTTAGAAACAAAACAGTATGGTATCATGGGCATTGTAATTAATAAAAAGGTTTACGTGGAAATCCTACAAACTTTCAGTAGCCTGGGATTAAAATTAATGAGTATTAATTTATATCTTAAAAGCTGATCATCAATATTATACAATCTACAACATGTAAATTTCCTTGTAAGCACTATTGTTGAAAGGGATTTTTCTGACTGTCAACAGGGCAAGGATAATTGCACCCAGTTAATTAAAATT
>NW_022717556.1:0-1624 GCF_011630105.1 Anneissia japonica | reverse complement strand
CGCGCGGTGCTGATTGAAAAGTTTCATAATATGCTAACATATGCTGTAATTAGTTTTAAAAAAAATAATAATTTTGAGCATTTTAAAAAAATTACGCATGCGTACACGCACGTCTTGACGCCCGTGAGCACGGTAATGTCCTAAGGAGCTATAACTGATTAAAAATAAATATATGGTTTTAAGTATATATACATTTTGACGCACGCATACGCGCACACTTAAAAGTGCGAACGGAAAATTAAGGTACTTGACATTCAACCTTGACCTGAAGATTATGCTCACTAATATGATTCAGAAATGACGAATGGTTAAGATGATATGAGCTCATCAACCTTTTGAGGAAAGAAAGATGTGGGGGGTCAGAAAAAAACAATTTTTTGCGCATCTTAATATCACTGTTGTCTCCTGATATGAGATATATATGTATCAACTTTCATTGAGAAACGCCTGTTGGTGAAGGAGTAATGATCATTCATAGTATTTATCATATTATAAAAATTCAGTTTTTTTAACTTCAAGGTGGCAATATGGTGGCATCAAAATGTAAAAAAAATGCCACATATATGAAAGAGAATTGCCTCAGCTACAACATACTCAAAGTTGGAAGACAAAGATACGCTGAAATGCGCATTTGCTAAAATGAGGTCATCGATAATATTCAGTTTGTTGAATTCAGATAGTAATATGATGACGTCATAATGTCCGATTAGCTATTATTACCTATAAAATCATATGTACAACTCACGTGCTTTCAGAATATGTAATAAAAATTGGGGGTCACCTTTCATTCTAAGGAGCTATAATTGATTGAAAATAGGCATGTTTTTGGCCTAATCTTGCTATATGTCAAAAAATACGCGCACATGTGCTCTTATGTTCTATGCGCGCGTACGGCATTGCTATTGACCCTAAATGACCAAAAAAGATTGGAAATTTGTGAGTACAGTGTCAGGGACCTAAAACATTTAAAAAAAAACAATATTTTTAACTTCTGTACGTGACGCGCGCGTAAAAATGCGCACGCGGTGCCGAAAATTTAAAAAATGTTGAAATGCTCAAAATGGCTTAAAACGTGCTCTAATTTAGTCAAAAATTGATTTCGACCATTTTAAAATTTTGACGCAGGCGAACGCACGCGTTATGAAGCGCACGCGCAAAATTTGTGTACATTACAATCAGCCTTCACTCGAAGTTAATGCTAACGTAATACGATTTCGAAATGTCAATTGGTTATGCTGATATAATCAATTGCGTAAAAAACACAAAAATGATGACGTCATCAAAACGTAAACGAGAGCATCAATGATGCAATAGCCCACTTGACAATAGCTGGCAATGTTTAAGTGCTGTCGGTGAGTGGAGTTTGTGTGGCGTGTTGTTATGTGTATTGAGCATAAAGAAAAACATTTAAAGTTAGAGTTTTTTTTTGTCTTTCGTGGGTGTAGCCCACCTTTATTCTCTCTTTTTTCAATGTTTTAATTTTTTTCACTAACTCTTGTTAAGGTTCAGTAAACATTATGTTCAGGATTTACATGAAAGTAAAGCAAAAACAAATAATGAAAACTTCACGTGTCTACCACGAAGTACACTATCACATGAAATTTCTATAAACAATTATTATTTT
>NW_022717555.1:0-520 GCF_011630105.1 Anneissia japonica | reverse complement strand
GCTTTGACATAAATTATCATGATTGGTTCTAAAATAACTTAATAGATGGACTTGCAGCAGGGTAAATTTTCTTTAGCCTTCATCTTGGGGAGGACATTGTATTTTATCAATTTAATATCATGACCATGTTAAAGGGGGGGTGCGGCGATGAAATAATTAATTTTTAATTTAAAATAGAGGGATGGGCGACCACAACGACGGTGACGGCACTCGATTTTGGAGCGCGGTATTCGAAAACGAGGCTCTTGAACTGGGTCCCAAAAAAAAAACTGGTGCTACAGGATTTTGAGCTAGTGTTATAAGATAGGGAATTTCCTAAAATGTACCGACTTTCAAAGGGTTGCATTCGGTAACCCCATAAAAAATCGTGTCAAACTTTAGATATTCCAATGTAAATTTGGCCGTTCTTTTCATTTATATGGGTTTTCACTTATGAAAATGTCTCAATTATGTGAAAAATAACGATTTGCCCCAGTTTTTATTTCGGAAATTTGCACTAGACAGGGAGTCAGCTGATTCA
>NW_022717554.1:0-510 GCF_011630105.1 Anneissia japonica | reverse complement strand
CAGTGTAGATTTTTTGGACATCACCGTAACCATGCAAAAATGGTGCACTTAAAACTGATCTCTTCCGTAAACCCACGGATAAGCATATGTACCTGCTCCCTAGCAGCTGTCACCCCCGCACTGTACAAAAAACATACCGTACAGCCAAACATTGCGCATGAGACGCATTTGTTCTTCGGATTTAGATTTTCAGAATCGAACAGAAGAACTATCCGGACATCTCCGGAATAGAAATCATCATCGAGGACCCATTGAAAATGCTATAAAGAAGCAAAGGACATACCTCGTGCTCAAACGCTGACGTACAAACCACGTCAACGATCGACCAGAGTGCCACTGGTCACTACCTATCACCCTAGGTTACCACCGCTAAGGGCTATAATTCAGAAACATATGCCCATTCTACAGACCACAGAACGTCTTAGGTCTGTTTTTCCGGATACACCTAACTCTTGCGACAACCGTAATTTGGGTAGTCATCTTTGTGGTTCATCATGCAAAACATGCTCC
>NW_022717553.1:0-1544 GCF_011630105.1 Anneissia japonica | reverse complement strand
CCGAGTTGAGCACTTAGTGCAAATTTTTTGACTTTCCGCCATATTTCGAGTACTTTTCCGAAAAAACTTCAAACTTTCAATGGAATAGTGTTTGTCACCGTGCCTAACAAAAAAAATTTACATTTTTACTCAACTTTTTAACATTGTCACTTTTTGCACATAGGTGCTTATCTCGCCGAGTTGAGCACTTAGTGCAAATTGTTTGACTTTCCGCCATATTTCGAGTACTTTCCCGAAATACTTCAAACTTTCAATGGAATAGTGTTTGTTTCAGGTTATCTCACCGTGCCTAACAAAAAAAATGTACATTTTGACTCAACTTTTTGACATTGTCACTTTTTGCACAAAAGTGCTTATCTCGCCGAGTTAAGCACTTCGTGCAAATTTTTGACTTCCCTCATACTTCGAGTACTTTTCAGAAAAACTTCAAACTTTCAATGGAATAGTGTTTGTTTCAGGCTATCTCACTTTGCCTAACAAAAAAAATTACATTTTGACTCAACTTTTTAACATTGTCAATTTTTGCATATAAGTGCTTATCTCGCCGAGTTGAGCACTTAGTGCAAATTGTTTGACTTTCCGCCATATTTCGAGTACTTTTCCGAAAAACTTCAAACTTTCAATGGAATAGTGTTTGTTTCAGGCTATCTCACTTTGCCTAACAAAAAAAAATTACATTTTGACTCAACTTTTTGACATTGTCACTTTTTGCACAAAAGTGCTTATCTCGCCGAATTGAGCAATTAGTGCAAATATTTTGACTTTCCGCCATATTTCGAGTACTTTTCCGAAAAACTTCAAACTTTCAATGGAATAGTGTTTGTTTCAGGCTATCTCACTTTGCCTAACAAAAAAAAATTACATTTTTACTCAACTTTTTGACATTGTCACTTTTTGCACAAAAGTGCTTATCTCGCCGAGTTTTGAGCACTTAGTGCAAATTGTTTGACTTTCCGCCATATTTCGAGTACTTTTCCAAAAAACTTCAAACTTTCAATGGAATAGTGTTTGTTTCATGCTATCTCACTTTGCCTAACAACAAAAATTACATTTTGACTCAACTTTTTGACATTGTCACTTTTTGCACAAAAGTACTTATCTCGCCGAGTTGATCACTTAGTGCAAATATTTGACTTTCCTTCATACTTCGAGTACTTTTCAGAAAAACTTCAAACTTTCAATGGAATAGTGTTTGTTTCAGGCTATCTCACTTTGCCTAACAAAAAAAAATTACATTTTGACTCAACTTTTTAACTTTGTCACTTTTTGCACAAAAGTGCTTATCTCGCCGAGTTGAGCACTTAGTGCAAATTTTTTGACTTTCCGCCATATTTCGAGTACGTTTCCGAAAAACTTCAAACTTTCAATGGAATAGTGTTTGTCACCGTGCCTAACAAAAAAAATTTACATTTTGACTCAACTTTTTAACATTGTCACTTTTTGCACAAAAGTGCTTATCTCGCCGAGTTGAGCACTTAATGCAATTTTTTTTACTTTCCGCCATATTTCGAGTACTTTTCCGAAAAACTTCAAACTTTCAATGG
>NW_022717552.1:0-1612 GCF_011630105.1 Anneissia japonica | reverse complement strand
AATGAAAGGTGACCCCAAATTTTTATTACATATTCTAAAAGCACATGAGTTGTAGATATGATTTTATATATCATATTAGCTGATCGGACATTTTGACGTCACCATATTCCCATCCTGAAGTAAAAAAAACTGAATTTTTATATGATAAATACTAGAATGATCATTACTCCTTCACCAATAGGCGTTTGTCAATGAAAGTTGATACATATATATCTCATATCAAAAGACAACAGTGACATTAAGATGCGCCGTGCGTCATGACGTACGCATACGCATGAGTAAATCTTTTAAAATGCTCAAAATTCTTTTTTAACAAACTAAATTAGCGTATTTTGCCATTATCAGCATTTAATTATTGTTCAATCGGCAACGCGCACACTTCCTCATGGGTCAAAGTGCGGCGGATCACCTAACTCGTTCTCAGTGACGAGTTCAAATCTAGTTGGTGATCCGCAACTAGTGCGGATCACCTATTGTTATTGTCAGGATCATCATTATCTTCATCTTTTTTTTATTCTTCTTTCTTTCTCCCCTTTTCTGTTCGCACGATATCTAAAAAAAATGCCACGAGTTACGCACAATCGCTGTCAGCGAACATTTGGCTTGGTCTGGAATAGTCATGGTAAGCTTTTCAACGCGCTCAGTCATGCGTGACGTCATCTACGCGCAATTTTGCATTTTTACAATATCGATCTTATCAGCCTAACCAATTGCCATTTCGAAATCGTATTAAGTGAGCATTAACTTTGGGTTAATGTTGAATGTACTGTACCCTAATTTTACGCGTGCGCTTCATAATGCGCGCGCACGCGCGCGTCAACATTTTAATATGCTCGAAATCACTTATTAAATAAATTACAGCACGTTTCAAGCCATTTTGAGCATTTCAATTTTTTTTCAAAATTTCCACTACGCGCGCGCATTTTGACGCGCGCAGCACGTACGGAAGCTAGACACTATGTTCTTTTACATAGTTTGGGTTTCTGACATTGTTTTCACAAATTTGCATTCTTTTCGGTCATCTTTTGGCCAATTGCCGTACGTGCGCATCAAACATAGGTATCTTTGCGCGTATTTGTGCTGCTATACAGTGAAATTATGGTAAAATCAGACCTATTTTTAATCAGTTATAGCTCCTTAGGTTGAAAGGTGACCCCCAATTATTACATAATCTGAAAGCACATGAGTTGTAGATACGATTTTTTACTTCATAATGGCTGATCGGACATTGTGACGTCATCATATTGGCATTTGAATTATAAACCTGAATTTTTATTTATGATGCCATTATGTTTATACTCGTTTGAACGTATCTCGCTTATCCTTGGTCGATCGTCTTCCAACTTTGAGTATGTTATAGCTTAGACAATTCTCTTTCATATATTTGACTTTTTTTTTACATTCAAGATGACGTTATCATGGTCAAAAAAATTGTTTTTTTCTGACCCCCTCATTTTTTCTTTCTTTAAAACGTTGATGACCCCATATAATCTTAACCATTCGTCATTTCTAAATCATATTAGGTGAGCATAAAGCCTGGTTTCCTGTCGACGTAAAGTTCAGAGTTTCTTACGATTCATACGATTCTTACGATTCTTACGACTGTTACGAG
>NW_022717551.1:0-1885 GCF_011630105.1 Anneissia japonica | reverse complement strand
GTTATATTTTTATTATTCATTATTTTCACTTGACTCGCATAAATAATTTTGTTCGAAGAACATTATATGCAGTTGTACTTCACTTGCAATGTGCAATTTCTAGTTTATAGTAGTATCGATCGATGCCTCTTATTGTTTGGAGGTTTGTCCATGTTACTGTAGGTTTTTATCCAATTAATCTATGGTGATCACAGTTTCCGTCTACTACTCTGGATCTCTATAATGCCTGTATGAAATACTTAAGTATTTTTAGTTTTTCTATTCAAGTTCGAGATACTGTAATGCTAAGTTTAACTGATTTCAAAGACACTAATGTACATAGGGTTTTCAGTCATACAGCAACCTTTGGATCAGAACTGTTCCCTATTCATCATAATATCATATAATATTGAATATTTAATCTACCAGAAGTGCTTGACAGGTGTACAGTGTATTGTCATGTTTTTAACAATACAAATCATTGCTTACTTTATTTAATGTGTATTTGCTCACAGTGAAAGCATTTGTTTGTTAGGTTTTATTGTGATTTTAAATGTACGCCTTTGCATCAGACATACTTCCTTGATTGTTTAGCTGACGTCTTTCGGAATCAATAGACGTGCAACATGCAAGTCGTATTCATTTGCGTCTCTGATGTGTTTATTGTGTCACCTGTGCTACACGTTCTATTACTGCCCCTATTTCCCAAAAGGAAGGTTACGAGTCGATTATGTTAATACCATTATGAATTCTTCAAGGAAGAAAAAGAGCGTGACTGACATTATGAAATGAAGTTGAGTGCTGGTAGGGCAAATTACAGTGCGTTTTAATTTTCCTTTTTTTATATATTTGGATCTTTATTTTTTGCTTCATATGTATGGATTTATTTTTACTAGACTATACAAAGCCCATATTCGCCACTACGCTATATCTCAAAGAACCAATAATACAATTTTGACTGTGCTCAGTGTTCTTATTTTTTCGCCAAATTTCAGACTCAAAATGTTATTTTGTTCTTAATTTTACAAACTTTTCATAGATAAAAATTTTTAAATTGTACAATGATTTTGATGGAATTTCAGATTGCATTACATCAGGTGACATTAATGGAGTAATATGAATGTTGATATGAGATAACTTTTTTACTTTTATATGGGACTAACTTGATTTGTCAGTTTGGTGTGCTTATAAAATGTGTTCTTATAAAAAAAAGTGTATGCTAAGCTCTTCTATTTAACTCATAATATGGATAAGACTAGTGATATGAAGCCCAGTACAACCCACCAAGGTCACAGTACAAAGGGATTAATTGAGTAGGTGAAGTCTTTCTTTTTATGACAACTTGTATTGTTTTGGAGAGGGAAACAAATCTATATGCACAAGCATTTAGCAAGCCACCTTTAATAGTTTTCCCACCATTAGTGGACAGCCAGCTGCAGGACTACTGTTATACGATCACTAGTGCCACTAGTACTGTAAAGGTAAAACTCAAAATTCATGGAGTTAGGATAAATATTTTAGACCAGCTGTTATTCCACCCTAAGGTAAGGGACAAGGATTCATATCTTTATAATTTCACACAATAGCATCTACTGTAGTATCATTCATTTGTACAGTGTTCCCTGGGCTTATTTTAAAGATTTATACCTAAGATTATGATACACTGTTTTATAGGCCTACTATCTATACTAATTGGCAAAAACTCTTCAAAATTAAACCACTTAAAATTTTTCCTTTTAATTTATTTATTTATTCATTCTGCCTTTAACGTGATAACACTTTCAGTGACGCAGCACTGATCTCACTAGTGGATCACATGAACAAAAAAGTAGAACAAAAAAAAACATTAAAAAAATATACAGAAACTTAACTAAAATAAAAAAGAACCAATTCAAATGAATTAAAA
>NW_022717550.1:0-646 GCF_011630105.1 Anneissia japonica | reverse complement strand
ACATTTTTTACAAACACCGGTGTTGAACAATATACCAACCATTTGCTTGGATGCTTTAGACAGAAAAAGACTGCCGTTTTGTTCAAACGACCCTCGAACCGAGGAGATGAACGAGGACGACGAATTTGACGAGAACACCCTGCAGGTCGAATTACAGACACTAATAAGGAAGAAGATGGAGATGGAGAAAATTTTTCGGATTATAAACAAGCTGGACTGCAACGTGAGCACCATGAAGATGAACGTGGACACGCACAGTCTGATGAACACGCTCAAACAGACTCTTCTGAACCTTCCGCACGGAGTCGACGACGATTACAAGAAGACGCTGACCATGACGACCCTGTACAACGATCGCATCGACGAGATGGCCAGGGAGTTACAGCTTACTCTCGACTCCAAACTGCTCGTCTCGGAACTGGACGATGGCGACGTGAAGAATCGGGTCACCGACCTGCTCCAACTCTCCAAACGAAACCATTGCAGGACGACGCCGGTGCGCTACGGCGTCGCGAAGGAGCCAGTGTTGGCGAGCGTTTAGAAGTATAAGTGTGCTTTCGCGAATCTAGATCGACCACAATAAAAAAAATTAAATAGGATTCGGAGAACTGAGATGCTGAGGAACGTGCTGGTCGTGTGCTTGCTC
>NW_022717549.1:6763-8655 GCF_011630105.1 Anneissia japonica | reverse complement strand
AATTTTCCCGGGGGAGAACCGGACCCCCCCCCCTTTCCTTTTGGGATTTATGAAAGAAAATCGTATGCAACTAATCATTTTTTTTATGTATGTATACACACATAAGGCCTATCTACTGTAATAAAAATGCGATAAATTTACCTGACTGTTTTCAAGAGGAGAAAACCTTTAATTTTAAAGAACTTAAAAGTAATTAAAAGACACCTCAGAAGTCGGGAAAGCTAATTTCCCGCCTTCTAGCTATCAAAATTTTCCCGGGGGAGGACCCCCAACCCCCATTTCTTTTAAGCTTATCGATTCATTAAAAAAAGAATACGTATGCAACTTCTATTTTTTTATTTTTATGTAGGCCTATGTATACACATAAGGCCTATTTCCTGTAATAACAATGGGAAAAAATTACCTGACAGTTTTCAAGAGGGGAAAACCTTAAAATTTGAAGAATAGTAATTAAAGACACCTCAGAAGTCTGAAAAACTCATTTCCCGCCATCTAGGATTCAAAATTTTTCCGGGGGAGAACCCCGGAACCCATGCTCCTTTTTCTTTGGAGCTTATCGATTCATTGAAAAAAGAATACGTATGCAACAACTAATTTTTTTTTTTTTATGTATGTATACACACATAACAGGCCTATTTACTGTAATAAGAATGAAAAAGTTTACCTGACCGTTTTCGAGAGGGGAAAACCTTGAATTTTGAAGAACAAAGTCATTAGAAACCTAGCTCAAAAGTCGAGCAAGGTCATTTCCCGCCATCTAGAAATCAAAGTTTTACCGGGGGAGGACCCCCAGATCCCCCTTTCCTTTTTAGGAAAATGTTGACCCCCATCCCCTAGGTTTTTCCAGATCTGCATGATTCATATTCCCATTCATCTTATGACCACTTTGAAAAACGTTCCGCCGGCCCTGGACTATACTGGCATACTATAACAGCAAATCTGCAAGTTGCGGTTGCTACCTCCAAGTAACTGGTAATACCAGCCTCATGACATACTAGCATTTGACTGTTAGAAAAGTTAATCCTTATATTTATGATCATCACAAAAACAGATACAGTATCTGCCTTGGTGGCAGTGGCAATCCATATCATAATAATATATGACAACAGAAGTTCATGCATTGTAATAGCATTCTAGCGAACTTCAAATACACACCCTTGGCTACAATTAATTAATTTCTATTATTGATCATTCACGCCAACATAAAGTTGAAAGACCTTGTTCACACAAAGGCATTTAGGTTTTTTCTTGATAGAAATCTAAATCATAATAAATTATGAAAACAGAAATTAATACATCTGCAATAATGCGTCAATTGCAAAATTGCAAAACTCCATGTAGCTATATTACTGTACCTAATTGCTGCGAAGCAGCCAATTCATATTCTTGACAGCTATTTGACCTCTGAAAGGTCATTGTTTGTCAAAATACAAGGGCCCAAGACGACTGAAAAGCGGAGTTTCCTTCTTTCGTTCTGCCGGGAAAAATCAATTACTTTAGACGACGTTTGTAGACTAACCAACACGTACCAACGTCCGCATGTCGCGCTAGCCTTATCCTACTCTAGGCCTAGACTAGCTAGGATGGTATAGGCCTAGCTTTGAAGGGACGAAGGTCCCAATGAAAAACAACATTGCTCCTTGATAGCTAACATTGTCTATTTAACATCACAATAATTCATTATTAGACCTATATTTGTTTTTTTGAATTGTACTCCACAAATCTCAGCTGATACCTCGCACAACGAGTAACATCTTGTATCGATTGTCGTGAAGTCATGAAACTTTATTAAAAAAACCTACACCATAATTCACCACTATAGACACTTTTTGACAAAAATGAAAAATTACGACTTTGTTACCTGAGAAGAAGTGTTCTAATATAGACAATGG
>NW_022717549.1:5227-6267 GCF_011630105.1 Anneissia japonica | reverse complement strand
GTACCAACGTCCGCATGTCGCGCTAGCCTTATCCTACTCTAGGCCTAGACTAGCTGGGATGGTATAGGCCTAGCTTTGAAGGGACGAAGGTCCCAATGAAAAACAACGTCGCTCCTTGATAGCTAACATTGTCTATTTAACATCACAATAATTCATTATTAGACCTATAGTTGTTTTTTGAATTGTACTCCACAAATCTCAGCCGATACCTCGCACAACTCGAGTAACGTCTCGTATCTATTGTCGTGACGTCATGGCTCGCTGGCTCACGATTGCGATGTCTCGCACTTGTGATCAAATATCACGCTGGTTCGCACTTTGGCAACACTCTTTGGCAGTCAACTCGCCCCTAGAAAACCCGCCCTTGGAAACTTGCCCCATAAAATGTACATTTCCTAGACCATGCAGTCTTCAAAATAAAAATTGTAACCTTTGGTAATCAACTACACTTTCCCCATACATAGAAATTTTTGAAACTTTATTAAAAAAAACCTAAACCATAATTCACCACTATAGACACTTTTTGACAAAAATGAAAAATTACGACTTCGTTACCCGAGAAATGTTCTAATATAGACAATGGGTCGTGTCTCATTATTTGTTATATTTTTATTATTCATTATTTTCACTTGACTCGCATAAATAATTTTGTTCTTCGCAGCACTTCACTTGCAATTTGCAATTTCTAGTACTAGGAATATTCATTTAACATAACGTAACATACTGTATAATCTTGGGGAATGTATTACCGTATTACCGTCCCGGGTGTTTTATTGTTGAGAAGGGGTTTTTTTTTTGGGGGAGGGGGCGGTAAATTTTTTTTTTTTGTAAAATGGATACGTATGCTCAAATAAACTTCCCATTAATTTCGCTACATCACACAATTACCATCAAAATGTGTTTTATGTGATCATACAGACACACTGATCCCAACCAGGAATAGAACATATGTGTCTACAGGAGAACATTAATAGATGTGAGAATGATGTTGCTTCTAGTAGATCTGTTTACATTCATTTGGGGGGGGGATGTTTATTTGG
>NW_022717549.1:4047-5146 GCF_011630105.1 Anneissia japonica | reverse complement strand
TTTGGGGGGGGGGAGTTTATTTGAAATTAGCTCTTGAGATAGGCATTTATTAGAGGTTAGGGAGGGGGACGCCTTTTTCGAGGTCAAATTCATTCAAACGGGGAGTTTATTGAAATAAATACGGTAACTTAAAAGTAAAGGCAACTTTTTTTATTGTCGTTTCGCTGTTGGATGATGATTTGAAATAAAATTTTAAATAAATGGTACTTCTACTATTAAGTGGGAAGGTCATATCTGTAAAATATAGTTCTCATGCAGGGTGGCCATGGTGGATGCATCTTCCCCTGCCCCCTTCCCCCCCCCTCCAACTTAGTTCTATTACTATTGGTAAAAATACTAGAAAAAAACAAAAAACCATAAAGTTTTCATTGGAATAGGGATTTAGTCACGCATTAACAATTATACTGTACACTACCAAGGCCATTTTCCTACATCTACAGCATATGGTACTATAGACCAAATAAAAAAAAGTTACTCGTTTATCACATTCGGTACTGAAAAAAATTTTTATATATATTAAAAAAAAATTTTTTTTTGTAATTATTATTTTTTAAATTCGTTTAAATTAAATAGTTAGTAGATATTATTTGCATTCTCAATCATGTGTTACTTCGAATATCAATGTACCAGCAAACCCAAGAGTGATATTTGGCTTTTAAGCAAAATAATTAAAAAAAAAAGAAAAAAAAAAAAAACCTCCTTCCCTCATCATTTTTCCAGCCTAGGGAAGGGTGAAAAACTAATATTTTTTATGGGGCCCAATTCCTCATAGGGTCATTCCGTGCCAACTCAACAAATTTTCAGAAAATCATGGCTGGGTACCGTCTCAGATTTTCTTGAAACTCGGATATAATGTGCACCAACATGTCTGACGAACAAACCCAAAATTTGACTTGCCAATTCCAAGTCGTTTAGAAGTTACGGCCATTTGAAATTTTAGGGTCATACCCCTTTTTAGCTATCAATTATGACATATTTGTAAAGTTGCATTTTCAATTAGCCATATCTTCAAATAGAATAAAGATAATTAACTGAAAATTGATATCTAGACTAACTTTTGGATGTAGAACAGGAATATGACATGACTTTTGGTATACCG
>NW_022717549.1:1640-3526 GCF_011630105.1 Anneissia japonica | reverse complement strand
GATGTGTATAAGAAACAGGTCTAGAGGCGTGAAACCTTTCATTCTAAGACAACTTTTTGTGCTGATTGCAGTTATGCAGTTTGTTAAAGGGATGCATTGTTTAATTAGTAAGATATTTTGCCCCAAAAATGGCCCAAGCGCAAAATTGCACTATAACATTGTGCGACTATTTTGATATTTAAAATGAGTATAACATTAACAGTGTACAGTTCAGAACCATGTAACCTTAAATTGTAGTACATATTTGTACACTTATTTAATTCATGCAGTTTGTTAAGGGATACAGTCTTTTATCTTACTAACTAATAGTTAGTAAGATAGTTTGCCCCAAAAATGGCCCAAGTGCAACAATCGAGCAATATACCCACCCAGCTAGCGAACTAAACACAGTTTTAAAACATGATCGATTTAATAACTGTCTCTTATACACATCTAGATGTGTATAAGAGACAGCTTTTGTGCTTATTTCAGTCATGCACTCTGGTGGTAAGGGACACAATGTTTAATTATTAAGATATTGGGCCCCCAAAAGTGGCTCTTGTGCGAGAATGGTGAAAAGCACTGTTATTTCACAATTCTGGGCTCGGTACAATATCTTACTAATTAAAGACTGTGTTCCTTCCCAGATTACGTGACTGAAATAAGCACAAAAGTTTTTCTAGAATTAAAGGTTTTATGGCTATAGGCAGTAGTACACTGATAATATTGTGCTCATATTTAAAATATATGTTACTATGCAATTCTTGCACTTGAGCCATTTTTTGGTGCAAAATATCATACTAACTAACCACTCCGTCCCTTAACAGACGTCATGAATTAAATAAGCATACAAATGTGTACTAGAATATAGGTTTCATGGTTCTAAACAGAACACTGTTAATGTTATGCTCATTTGAAATATATCAATATATAGTCGCACAATGTTGTTGCGCAATTTTAGGACTTGGGCCATTTTTGAGGCAAAATATCTTACTAGTTAAACAATGCATCCCTTTAACAGACTGCATACCTGAAATCAGCACAAAAAGTTGTCCTAGAATGGAAGGGTTTCATGGCTGTCTAGACAGTACATGGATAATATCATGCTCATTTGAAATCAATAATATAGTAAACACAATTTTATTGCACAATCTTGCACTTGGGCCATTTTTGGGGCAAAATATCTTACTAATTAAACAATTTATCCCTTTAACAGGCTGCATAACTGAAATCAACACAAAAAGTTGTCCTAGAATAAAAGGTTTCACGGCTCCAGACAGTACACGGATAATATTATGCTCATTTGAAATCAACAGTAAATACAATTTTATTGCGCAATTCTTGCACTTGGGCCATTTTTGGGGGGACATATCTTACTAATGAAACACTATATCTCTTAACGAACTGCATGCCTGAAATAAGCACATAAAGTTGTTTTAGAATTATAAGTTTCAAGGGTCTAGGTGGATTATTTTTAATATTATCGTTATTCAAAAATTAATTTTATCACATTTACGCACTGATACTGTCACAAATTGAAAAATATACCCCTTTTCAAATCGCTTTTTAAACATGAAGGGATAAAGACACCAAGCTGATATTTGGAACATTTGATCATCGTATATAAATTAATTAATGGTGCAAGTTTTAACAACAAGCGTACTTTCCCACAGGGTCAAAGGTCACCATGAAAACGAGGCATTTTTGTGCATTTTTTGTCTCGAATGACATTTTGACCTACAATTACCCCCTAAAAAGATAAGTTAAAAATCTGGAATTTTTTGTGGTGAAACATTTCCAACTATATATTAATAATTTGTTGCATAAGACCCATTTAATAACTGATTTGGGTATTTTAATGGGGGCTAAAAATGGAAGAAAAATTACGCAACCAAATAAGTTAGGGT
>NW_022717549.1:0-1510 GCF_011630105.1 Anneissia japonica | reverse complement strand
AGATATGGCTAATTGAAAATGCAACTTTACAAATATGTCATAATTGATAGCTAAAAAGGGGTATGACCCTAAAATTTCAAATGGCCATAACTTCTAAACGACTTGGAATTGGCAAGTCAAATTTTGGGTTTGTTCGTCAGACATGTTGGTGCACATTATATCCGAGTTTCAAGAAAATCTGAGACGGTACCCAGCCATCCCATTCGTTGAGTTGGCACGGAATGACCCCATAGCCTATTCACCATCTAAATGAATGTTTTCATTTTATTAAAGTTATTCAAATGAACTAAACATAGTTTTAAAAAAGAAGTGTAAACCTCCCTCCCTCATCACTATTCCAGCCTAGATAGGGTGAAAAATTAATATTTTATAGGGCCCAATTCCTCATAGCCTATTCACCATCTAAATGAGTTTTCATTTTATTAAAGCTATTCAAATGAACTACTGTAAACATGGTTAAAAGGAGTGTCATTGAGTGTTTTTTCTGGCTACCATTAAACTAACAATAAGTTTATACATAGATATCTACAGTGTTCAAGACCTTCAAGATAAAAGAATTTTGTCAACCTTTTCCTTTTCATACCCTAGCAATTTGCTGACGTATGGTTGTCTATGCCCCCTACCCAAATTAATATTAAATATTAATAATATAAACTATGTACTTTTATAATCCTATAAATTGATAATTTGGCAGGCGTTCAGACTAGCGGGATTAGCCAGGCGCGAGAATTTTCACAATGAACCGTAACCATCAAACGTGTTTCAAAACATTGCTCGCGAAACGTATGCTCACTCACAGCGCAAGTAATTGAATGCTGATTGGTCATTTTGTTATCTGAAGTCAATGCAAGACCCCCGATTAAAGCCCAATTAGAAAAGTTAAACACGGTGGCACGCCAGGCCGTTACTATAGGAACACGGCCCGGCTTGAGATCAGCCACCTAGTTCAGACTGGCAGGTGGATAAACCCGGTGAGTTGAGCCGGGTTTATCCACCTAGTCTAACTAACCCAAAATCTATTTCTGTAAACTGTGGTTGTAAATAGGAATAACAACAGCAGAAATGTTCATAAATTTTATCAGCGCCAAGTAAACAATAATCCCCATTTCCTGAAAATACAAGTTTTTCCAGATGTGTGACAAGTTTGATGATCATCGAACACAATATGGTACACTACAAAGGATTAAAGTGGGGCATGAATAGAAACAGCCCGTTATCATAAGTATTTTTTGTGAAGGGG
This sequence comes from Anneissia japonica, assembly GCF_011630105.1. Lineage (NCBI taxonomy): Eukaryota > Metazoa > Echinodermata > Crinoidea > Comatulida > Comatulidae > Anneissia > Anneissia japonica. Next base: position 270 of record NW_022717549.1, on the reverse strand, counting down.
TTACAGAATGTGTTCATTGGTATGGAGTCTATTGAAAGATAGAGGATTACAACTGCAAAAAAAATTATCTAGCAGTTTGGCCCAGCAGGCAAAATTTTATTTCTGCACATCAAGGTATTAAATATAATTTCAAGGTCGTAGTTTAAAATCAATGCTGTGTCCTTGAAATGAGACATTTATTTGCATAGCTTCTCTCACCCCCAACTAGTACAAACTGATACCTGGAGAATTTGGCTACAGCACTCCCAAGGGTGTAGCTTGGGGGGGGGG
>NW_022717548.1:0-1339 GCF_011630105.1 Anneissia japonica | reverse complement strand
CACAGGACTACCGGGAAATAGTTTTAGCATTATTAATAATAACAGCTTACAATACCAACTGTAGGCCCTACATCCATTCTAACAATCTTACATTTACTATAACATTCTTAAATTCCCTCTAAATAGAGATATTTAAAGACCACTTTTAAAGCCGGTCTTTAATTACAGGGATTCAAAGTAGAGACCAAAGCTGCTAAAGACCACTAAAACCCTGGTCCCAAAAGGGATTTTAATTGGTCGTATGGAGAGAGAGACCTGTAATAGGATTGAGAAAAAGTGGTCCGGCCAAAGCCGGTGCGGTTCTGAGGGCCCCGATTGTGCACTGTGCTCTGAGACCATGAAATGTGTAGTAGGCCTAATAGTATAACATGAAGACGTTTTTATACTGTCGTCGTTTTTCTGATAATAATGATTTTGGTGTTAAATAATTGTATGTGAAACCATAATTTATATATAATGGATGCCACCCGTGCATTCTTGGAGTATGTATTATACTTTCTTATCTGAGATTATTCAGTGGACCTTTCGGTTTCCATGCATTATATACATAAAATTAGTTTTCTTATAAATATATAAATAATATATACAATTATATATATATAAATATCTGGTGGAGCGATTTTCATTATTTATAAATAATAAATGCATGCATTTGCAGTTATTTTATATAAATAATACCAGGGTTTGCTCGACGGGTGGTCTGATGTTCCTGACGGGGGTGGGAGGGGGCCGATGTCCCCAACGGAAGCATAGTGGGCGTGGTCGGGCGTCGTCCAAAATCTTTTAAAGGCTTATTTAATCGATTTTAGAGTCTATATGTACAAAATACATGTCATTTTTCGGGGCCATGCCACCTCCTCCCCCCACCATGGAGCCACCCGGCCCCCTAAATTGCAACAAAATACAATGCATCCTCCAATTTGAGACCGCTCTAATTCCCTGACTCCATTATTTCGAATAACAACGTTTTCAAATAACAAAATAAAATCCTCAACACTGAGAACCCTCTATGATGAGACCGAACCCCCAAATCACCTGAAATTTAAGTCCAAATGAAGTCTAGACTTGGAGGGTGTACTGTAATTTATCTGTTGAAGTACTGTACTCACATTCAATATTATGTTCAAGCGTTGGTAGAGTACCGTAATCACAGCCGCAAGTCGTCAATATATTGATTATATTTTAGTTGGTTTTTCTCAACAACGTTATTCATGCATGTAGCGCCCACATTGTGAAAGAAGTGACGTAAAGAGTCGCTTAATTAATTTTAACACTGATATAAACAAAACAGGAAGGAAAATATACAAGGTGATAGACAAAGGATGAAGAAGGTTTAGAA
>NW_022717547.1:0-669 GCF_011630105.1 Anneissia japonica | reverse complement strand
AACAATAGTAAATCTTCACATAATAATTTCATCCATCTACAATTGACATGTCGACAAGGACGCGAAGCCCCGCCCACAAAGTCACGAAAACCTTAGACAATGGCGGCTAGACTTACCAAGTTGGCAAAGATTTTCTTTGCTATCAACCTTCTTCTAGGTGGTATGCAAATGAATCATATATTCATAGTGTTAATCTATTTCATGGAACATGGCGGGGAAATTGTTGCAAAAGCCTCTGTATTTCGCTCCCAAAGGAAGAGGGAAAAGCAGCATTCAGTCAACCTTGTTGTCGGCAAAGGCCAAGCCACTGATGCGCACTGCTTGTGTAAATCTGGGTATCTATAACCAAGCATAGACATCTAGGCCTAGGCTCACGTATGTTTCGCGTACCAGCTGTCTAAGGAAAATGGAAATTAAAATTTCCGAGATAAAGTTTTTGATCACATGACTAAATGACGCTTGCTGATTAGTCTGTTTATCTGTCAATCAAATCTTGTCGAGATGTTAATTGAGAGTGGATGATGGAAGAGCAAATTCATATATACATTTCATAATAACATTGTCACTCTTCCGCAATCTACACACATGCTGTATGCTACCTCACGTTGTAGTTCAAAGAACGAGCAAAGATGGTTTTCAACATACATGGCACTGGCACTGCATGATCTA
>NW_022717546.1:0-1223 GCF_011630105.1 Anneissia japonica | reverse complement strand
TTATTTTAATATTAATATAGGGCACGCGCGTGTGTTTGGAACTAAATATAAGCATTTTCATCGTGGTTTTATTTATTACAATTCATAGGCCTATTCTTTCACCATCATTACACATTGAGGCCCTTCTTTTAGGTAAAACGATCTCTCTTCAATTTTCTTTCTCAAGTTTTGGGGCTATTATGTTTTTAAATAACTTAGAAGGCAAAGGAGGGCAAGCACAAGCTTCAACCCTAACAAATGCGTGTGAAACGCGCGAAAAAAATTTTTGTGCTTTTAATTCTAATTTCGTCGGAATTGATCAAAACTCCCTAATTGTGCAATTTTTAGAGGAAATTGGCCTACCTCAACAAGAAATGCTCTTATGTTATGGCCACACTCGTTTTTTTTTTAAACTGAATATAAGTATTTTCCTTATGGCTTTATTTATTACAAACATATTCTTTCAACATCATTACACATTGAGGCCCTTTTTTAATAGCGATCTATCTTAAATTTTCTTTCTTGAGTTTGGGACTATGTGTTATAACATAGAAGGCAAAGGTGAGCAAGCACAAGCCCTAACATAAAAAATGCGCGCGCAGCGCGCGAAAAATGTTTGTTTTTTAAATTCTAATTTCGTTGGAATTGATCAAAACTCCCTAAAATGTGCAATTTTTAGAGGAAATTGGCCTACTTAGATCAAATGCTTAGATCAAATGCGCTATGGACACTTTTTGAAGTGGAGAATGGGTTGCAGGCAGGGGTATTGTGATATCTGTTCATTATATCTTCCTTTATATTCTTGTCTTTATTTTTCTCTTCTCTTTTCCTTTCTCTTTCTTTCCCCTTCTTTCTCTTTCCCTCCCTCTCCCCTCTTTTTTTTCTCTTCTTACCCAGCCAACCCGGTACGACGGCTTGGTCAGCCCGGTAAAAACCGTCAGTGGGGGGGGGGGAACAGTCTGCCCCTGCCCCGCCTGTTACGCCACTGTTTATAAGATGAATGGGAATATGAATCATGCAGATCTGGAATCAAATCTAGGTGGTGGGGTCAACATTCCTTCCCAGGGAAAATTTCGATTTCTAGATGGCGGGAAATGAGCTTTCCCGACTTCTGAGGTGTCTTTTAATTACTTTTTTGTTCTTCAAAATTCAAGGTTTTCCCATCTTGAAAACGGTCTGTTAATTTTTTCCCATTGTTATTACAGTAAATAGGGCTTATGTGTGTATACATACATAACAATTTA
>NW_022717545.1:0-956 GCF_011630105.1 Anneissia japonica | reverse complement strand
TTTATTAAAATTTTGATATCCAGGTATAAGTGCAACATTCTCAGTTTCAGCGTCTAGCCACGTTTTTGTAATCACTGCTAACTCAATTTTCAATTTATTAAAAGTAGCCTCAAGCTCGTCAACTTTGTTTCTGATCGACCTTGCGTTAGTTAGGAACATTTTTGGGCACGAAAAAACGTTACTGTCAGATTGATTCTCAGTTTTAATAGCTACAAGATTTCTAATTACAATACCTCTCGTCTTAGCCGATTTGTATGGCCTATTTGAATTGATCACAGATATTTTTCTTCTTAGTTTCCTACCTCCTCTTCTCCTACGATGTTTCCTTTTACAAAATGGCCGACTAGGTCTAGGCCAAGCACAGTTCAATTCGTAATTGAATGCAATGAACTCCAAAGGCACAACTTGCTTCACGAATCGTAGCGCGGTCAGCTCCCGTTCAGAATATCGGTAACACATTATAAAAAACCACGAACAAATCTTCGTTCTTAACGCACAGATAAGCAAACAAGCAATATTTATAGTTAAATCACCAAGATGCACAAAAAAATCACATAAAAGCACAAGATTACTGGAAAAAAACAGCAAAAATACCATAAAAATTTATTACACAATTTCTTTATTCATTTATTTACAGGACTACATTCGTTGGGAGCTATGCTACACGATGTATTATTATGTCCTTTATTCGAACACTGTATTTACATTTCTTTGATGATTTATATATAATTTAACAGTGTTAACGGCAATCTTGATTTATATTTATATATATATACATATATATATATATATGCATACATATATATTTATAAGTCGTTGAAACAAAAAATTATGACAACAAGGCATGTAGACTGTAGAACACTTCATTTATTTTCGAAAGAAATTTTCGGCCAGTCCTCTGGCCTTCATCACCTTTACTGAATGTACATTTACTTTCAGTACAGCTGATGAAGGCC
>NW_022717544.1:0-3472 GCF_011630105.1 Anneissia japonica | reverse complement strand
AGATAGATAGGCAGGACCTTTTAATTTTTGCTTGTCAGCAATGTTACACGAAGCCGCTAAAGACGGACCGACAGGTATCAACTTAAGGTTTTACACAGGAAAGATGTTTAACCTTTTAAGGCTTAGGGTCTCTACAAAAGTAACCCAGACCCGTATCCAGTGGGGGGGGGGTTATGGTTCAGGAGAACCCCCCTTTTCTAGCAAATCCCCCTCTTTTCTGACGAAAGCCCCTGAAATTTCCCAAATAAGTCCTCGAACCCAACTAATGCACTGCAGACCCACACAGACACAGACATTTTCAAACATACCTGCTTTTATAGCATTATTTAGACCCATAATGCACAAAAGTCCTCTTGCTTTGGGGGTTTCGCCGACCCCACCAGGGCTGGATTGTGGACCTCACGCATAGAAAACCCCCTCCCCCTTAGAAGAACCTGGCTACGGCCCTGTCGCTGAGGTTGTATTACGAGAACTATGTATGCAGATGAGTGTGCCCTAATACTGTAGCTTACAGCAAGAGAGGTCTACAGGCGATGGCAGACAACTTCTCAAAGGCATCTAAGAATTTTGGTCTGCAAATTAACATCTCTGAAACAGAAGAGCTATTCCAGCCAGCACCCGGTACGCAATATATTGCACCAGACATTAGAATGGAGGGCTCAAAGCTGCTGAAAAAATTTATTTATATTGGTAGTGTTATATATGATAATGGTATTCGGGCCCGGATCCAAAAGTAAACACTATTTATGGCCGGCTAAAAGATCGCGTATGGAAGTAGGCCTAGAATGTAATCAAACTGATGACAAAAATCAAAATATATAGAGCTGTTGCTATCATCACACACATATATGGTGCAAAGTCTTGGGTTTATTACAGACTCCTCAATAAATCGTAAGAAAGCTTACACCAGAGAAATCTACGCTCGATTATGGGGATTCGATGGCAGGGCAAAATCACAAACAAATTCTTAGTCGCGCAAGTCTCAACAGTATTAAAGCCACACTACAGCAAATTCAACTAGACGGCCAGGGAATGTTACCGCTTGAATGGAATATTGCCTCTAGTCCACCGGAAATACGGATTTGACTGGACAAAATTGCAACAAAACGTTTTATGATCTAAATATAAACTTAATTATATGGAAAACAACATACTAAAAGTTTACCAAAATAGGACGTACATAAAGGTGTTTTTTTATAACCAAAAGTTCAGCACTATTTGAAAGTAGACTTTTACACGGTACGTACTGCGGTTTTCAAACTTTTCTTGATTATGATTGGTCAACATTTAGGTCAACGTAGGTCATATCTGTTTGTTGCCGGAAGAGTGAGACTTCGCGATCGCGAGGTTTGGTGTGCGAATCACAGATATATTTCTTCCGGTTTACAGGAATTACAGAGTTATAAATATTGGAAATTAATTGGAATCGTACCAGAGTTAGTTCATGTATGACCCAGACAAATTTTGTTGTTGTTGGCCTTGTAATAACATCTCATTTTTTAGGCCCTAGCTTAGGCATTGCTCTCTTGCTTCCCGGTTCAGTCTAGCTAGTAGTCGCGCACACCGAAGTGTGTCACTTTCCCCGCATCGCAACGTTTTCTCGGCGGCCAACGCACGCATGAACGTATAGAGAACATCTTAGTAACGTAGACCTGGGGCTATTTTCAATGTAATCTCATCAGTATCTAAGTGTAGAATTGAACCAGAAATGCATCGACCTACTGATGTAGAACTACTACTTTATTTATTGTCGAGTACGGTACCGTTTTTTGTTTTTTTGGTTTTTTTTCATTGTACAGTATCGCAAAAACTAGAGCAGTCTCAAAATAAAAAATCTTTCAACTTATATTTTGACGCCTTTTGAATTTATTTTTAGGATTTAAATCTGTATCATAACATAGGGCCTGCTAATTATTGAGTCGTTTACTCTATTCATGATACATGCATCCAATAGAAATCTCAATATTTAAAAAAAAGAATATTGGTCATTTAATTCGCATCACGAAAATGGGAACATAACATAACTATTGTAGTTTTGATTTCATTACTGCTGAAAAAATAGGCCCACACCAAGCCAACACATGTCTGTCACAGTCTGAGAGTGCCATTTTCGGCCATCTAGAGGTTGACATTCTTTAAAAAGATCTCATTCGGGAGGGGGAAGCCCCTCTCAGCCCCTTCTGCCAGCTCGAGCCTACGAGCTCAAGTCCCCCTGTCGGACAACTTAGCCCCCCTATAAAATATATCCTAGAGCCGCCACTGGAGCTGAGGACGACCCATGGGTTGCCGATCGTAGAATTAATAAATTAATAGTATATTATAAATAAATTTTATTATGACTGTATAACAGTTAGACCGCATGTCATGCATGCATAATAATATGCCAAATAAATATTAATAAAATTTCAGTTCCTTAACCTTTTTATTTGTCAATTATAAGTGTTGGACATCAACCATCTACAATTTCCATTTATTACCTGCCTGCCTACCTCCCCTTTTTGTATGTTGTAGATATAAAATTTAACTATATATATTCATAAAAAAACGTTTTGTTGAAATTATGTCCAACTTTGGTGCTTCAAATCCGTATTTCTGGTGGACAACTCCCAAATCTGCATCCTGTATTCTGTATTCTTCAACACTGCGCGCATCTGTATATCGTGTCGTAATCGTGTCTAGTGTAAATGAGGCTTATACATACAGTGAACTTAAAAATTGGACAACGACACCAGGGTGGTCAAGGTAAACGGTATAAAGATACACTAAAGAAGTCGCTGAAAAATGTCAATATATTTAGACATAATTTGACATATTTATTTACAAAACAAAATATTATGCTTTGAAAGTTTCCAATGCGAAGTAACAACCAATGTTTGTGGTGGTGTACGGTAAGAATGAAAAAATGGCCCTGGAAAAAAATGGCCCCGGTAAAAATGGCCCCAAATGACAGGTTGGTAAAAATGGTTTTTGGGATTTAGCAATACCATTTAATCCTACCATAATTACTTTACCCTCACAATTACACGCCATTTTAATTCTTAGCATAATTTCCATATTTACATAACTATGTATATAATATAGTATCTCAGTTTACATTATTTAGTATAGTTTTAGGCACTTAATTTACTTGGCAGGGAGTAGAAACCAAGTATGCAATTAAAGCCCCATTCCCGGCAGAATTTCAGTTTTTATGAAAAATCTAATTTTTGTATAATGTTATAAAGATTTATAAATATAATACGGAATTGCTAGTTTAACTGAATTGAGACATTCCTAAGAATGAAAAAAATGTAAAATAAGACTGAAATTTGATTTTTTGTGTTCCACACAAAAAATAAATGCGGATGAATTTTTCATGTTGATTTTGCGATAGGTCGTGAGAAGAAATATCGTAGGCGCCGAAAACTTTAGCCTATCCAACGCTGCTAGGCTAGGCCTAGCCTTACCTCGATTTAGGTTCTGTTATCACACA
>NW_022717543.1:0-564 GCF_011630105.1 Anneissia japonica | reverse complement strand
CCATGATGAAATGCAGAAACCTGGGCAAGTCGGTACGCATCGAGCAGCAACACGGTTTCCTGGGTATGGGAATTTCCTGGGCGTTGCAATGTAGGCCCGATGACTTGCAAAACTCCAATATGGAGCATCTTCTTCTGAGCACTGTGCAACTTCCTGTACATGTTCAGAAAGGCCCCTTCATGGACCGGATACTGAATGGTCAAATCCCGTGGGACCCGGGCATTGGGTTAACATCTGGTAGCTTTCCTGGGTGGGGTTTTGGAGAGTATCCACGGTTGGTCATCAAGTCTGATGGCCTTTCTCTCAAGAATAGTGGATGAGAATTATTGGGTAGTCGTCGTATCCCATCAGTTGATTTTTCCACTGATGGCTCTACTGAAACTTAAACTTATTGGGTAGTCGTCGTATCCCATCAGTTGATTTTTCCACTGATGGCTCTACTGAAACTTAACTATATTACTCTTTGCCGACTGAAGTTGGGGGACTACCAGTTCTTCTTGTCTTCCCATAGAGAAACCTATGGAAGCTACAGTATAGCATTCGATCAGCCAATACCTCCTGGTG
>NW_022717542.1:0-2348 GCF_011630105.1 Anneissia japonica | reverse complement strand
CGCCACGCCGCGCGCGCAACGGATCGTTTTTAATGACGATCTATTCATACTGCTACCGACAATCAGCAAACGGCGTTGCGTCGTCTAACGCTCACGTGGAGCGGAGTTTTTCTTTGGCCGACGGTCGTCGTACGACGCAGTGAGTGCTTAGTTTTAGTTCATAAACAATTTCCATTTATTTATGTGGGCCCTGAATATTAGCTTACCTTACTCTAGCATAAGCTAGAAGGGTCAAGATAGTATAATACATACTCCCAGTATCGAAATGCACGCAATCGTGTCGGGATTCAGTATTCACATTAATTATGTCATCTGATGATGACATAATTAAATGTCGAAATATTGAATCCCGACACGATGGCGTGCATTTCGATACTTGGAGTATGTATTATACTATCTTATCTGAGATTAATCAGTGGACCTTTCGGTTTCTAGAAGGGTCAACCTCTATAATTAGGCCTATAATATAAACACAATGTAAAAAATAATAATAATAATAAAATACAATTAGTGTAGAAATATATGTAAATAGAAAAGTACTTAAGGCATATGCCTACCAGGGAGTTCTTACTTTTCAAGTTTCCGTTATTATTCATTTTTACATTTGATATAAACCGTTTGTGTATTTTCTAAAATCATATTTTTCGGTTCCACATTTTTTTGATGCATTATTACATTGAGTCGACATGGCCGTAATCTGGAATCGAGTTCCACTTCTGGACAAAAACATTATGATAATGTTAATGTTGCGCAACACGTTATACAATCCATACTATAATTCTCTTGGTCGATCTCATCTCAGCTAAACCCTATTTTACTTCTGTCTAATATATCTCTTGGGAGAACAGCGTCTTAATTAAAGTAGCAATACACGGAGATAGCAGTACTGGATTTACTAAAGACCATGTATTAGTGTGTATTCTATCAGCTTCGAATGTTAATGTTATAAAAGAGAGCGTCAGCAGTGAGAAAAGAACACATTTGTTTCATACGTGTTACAGATTCGATGATCTGTGGAAAGAGATCTGCAACCAAAATAACTATCGTATGTCTCCTCTTCATAGAGAGGGGATTGCAGATTTTGGCACATTCATTTATGTACTTTAAATTCGGACCAATCAGCGCAGACACTACAAAAATCCTCCGGAGAGAGTTGTGTTGATAATTGCTTCCAACAACTTATTACTGCCTTTCACCTTGTCAGTGGTTAAGATATTGTCGTCCATGATTACTGTTAGATCGAATCTGCAATATAAATGTCAATGGCAGTACGTAAATCTTTGTTTCTGATATTATTATTTTAATTATGCCTCGTCGGCGTGGGCCCCGCGTCTATCAGCATAGCCATTTTAAATATACACTACCTTTAAATTGTTATTTACCTTATTCTTAATTATGCTTGTACGACTACTGTTATTGTTAGTAATGTTTCAACGAAAGCAGTATGTTTTGTAGGCTTTTCAAAGTAGAAGAATAACCCATAACTTGCAGCGTCATTGTGCTGAATTGTGTATTACCTAGCAGCCGTATTGAGGCGCTTATTCACATAATTCCACAACGACAGGGGCTGAAATAAACCATAACATCGGGGTAACCCCTACTCTACCAAATGCAATGGGTTCTTTAAAGTGCTCACGAGCACACTGGACCTCAATTTTAAGCCCTTATCCGAGAAAACTCGGTTCTATCAAACCGAACCATGGTTCCGAACTACAATATTTTAAGTACTGTAGATTACCCATATACACAATATCTTGTTCTATACCATTCATTATATTAGGCCCTATAGTGCTCGAATAATTAAACTGGAGTGATCATACTGATTTTGTAGTTAAGAAATTAAATAGCAGACTCTATTGTCTTAGAAAACTTGGTTCTTTTGGGGTTAAGTAGGACATATGTTTGGTGTTCTACGATCAGTGATGTTTTCTGTTTGGGGGTACTGTATGTTGGGGTGGGCTGGGAATATTAGTAAAGGAGATAACGAGAAAATAGAAAGGGTGCTGGGTAGAGTGGGGAAAGTTATTGGTTCGCCTGTGCAGTCACTGGACTCATACTACCACAAACGGCTTGCCATTGTATTTTTTAAATATCCTAGAGGATAACAGCCATCCGCTCCACGCGTATATGATAGGCTCCCGCATAGGCAGAAGTGGTAGAATGAGGACAGTGGGTGCGCACCCGGACCTTTACAAGTACTCATTTTACCCAGCTGAGATAAGGGAGTTTAATTTAAAGTATTCAAGAAGATAATTAATTAATTATATAGCTAGTGAGCAATGTAATTTCCAAAAGTATTAGATAATAAAAATTAATCTGTATTTGTATCTGTATCTGTATCTGAATAT
>NW_022717541.1:0-1086 GCF_011630105.1 Anneissia japonica | reverse complement strand
AAAGATTGTTTGTATTTCACTTGACCTTTCAGGGTAAGAAAATATAATACATACTCCAAGTATTGAAATACACGCCATCGTGTTGGGATTCAATATTTTGACATTAATTATGTCATCATCAGGAATGAAAAAAATTATCCCAACACGATGGCATGTATTTCAGTACTTGGAGTATGTATTATATTTTCTTATCTGAGATTAATCAGTGGACCTTTCGGTCTTTCAGGGTAATGTGTTTTGATCACATTAAAAGTTAATTGCACAACTTTTAACAAGAATGTATGTTTAAGAATGTTTCCCATATGAGGAGTAAAAGCAGGGTCTTAAATTTAATTCTACCAACATGGGATTCTTTCACTGTTATTTGTTGCTTAGAGGTCATTAATATTCATATTTTTCAGATTCTTAGCAGCGAAGAAGGGCGTGCTTTGCGTCATAAGCATCAAGACGCCGTGAAAGAATTGCGCAACAAGTTGATTTCAGCTGGGCTACCAGTAGTCCACTGCCCTAGCCATATTATACCTATTCATGTAAGTTTATCCATGTTCTATAATCTATAAAAGTGACTTATGGATTATGTGAATATATTTTTTTAGCCTCAATGAAGCATAGACCTGACCAGACTATCAAATCAAGAACATGTGACATGCCTAAATATGGTCATGATGACATCACATCATGACCACATATAGGCACATCATGACTATATATGGTCATGCAACAGTTTTTGTCAACGAAAATTTGATAGTGTGGATTGAGCTCTGGGATGTTTACATTTTTTGAAAGATGATTGCCCAATTATCAAATTTTGTATGTGAAAAAATTTTACTGATTCTTTGATTTAAGTATTTTACTCGCCACATACAAAATATTGTAAAAAGTATAATTACTGTTAAGGTGTTTTATTATTATTATTATTATTGCTATTATTAATATTGCTAATTAATCAATGTTAATTTATTCTAAGGTTGGTAACCCCCAGGCTAGCACTCGCGTCGCAAATCAATTACTCGAGAAGCACGGCATGTATGTGCAAGCGATCAACTATCCGACTGTGCCACGCGGGGAAGAGAAGCTACGAATTGC
>NW_022717540.1:8531-16017 GCF_011630105.1 Anneissia japonica | reverse complement strand
AGAGCCTTTTTTTCTCAAAACTTGTTCTTTTTGCTTTAAAATGTATTCAAATATTTAAAAATTTAGTAATCAACATCATTATTAGTTTCTCCATGTTTATTATACTGCAATCACAGTTTAGAATTGAGATTTGATTTTAAGCCATCAAAGACATTTTTTATGTTTTCTTTTATTTTGACTGATGTATTTTTGTGAAGCTCTTTTAATTTATGTTGACTCAAAAATTTCCACACAAAATGAAAACAAGATTCCAATTAGATAAAAAGAAGAAAGATGCTCTATTACTTCTTTACTATTAGTATTCAATGTTTCAACTGCATTCCTGACACTATGGGCGCTACTGAGATCAGACTCATCGGGGTTTGGGGGTTCGAACGAACCCCGCCGTTTGCTAGCTGGCTCCGCTTGGATGGCAAAAAAACAAAAAAAAACAAAAAAAACAAAACAATCCTGTTCAAATAATCTTTATAGACAGTAGCAACTTTTTATAAGTTTCAAGATGGAACTCTTAATTATTTATGTGGTCAGCGCAATTGGTTGGTCGTTTAATCTTCAAAAGTCTCCACTTTTTCCAAATTTGAAACCCCCCAAAAAATCCTAGTTACGGGCCTGATCAGTGACATATAAACTAGGAGTCTGGAAATGTTGGGCTGAGAGGGGAGTGAAGGTAAATTGGGGGGAGCTAGCTCACAAAGATAAGGTGATTTTTATCTACTTGAAATAATTTATTTCTTTTGCTTCGAACATTATCAATGGAGGAGGTGCAAGTGTTTATAGAGGGCGAGTGAAATCTGCCTCCCACCGGCCACCTATATATGCCACTGCAATGATTTAAATTTTTATGTTAGAATTTTACATATGTACTGTTTTTTTTTTTAAACGTTTGGGTTTCCTTTTTTTTGGACAAATAAGGTTTCTCTATTTTATTAAAATCAAAAGGTTAGGCCTACTGGGTTTTGCTAATACAGCCTATGGATGTGTGCAAAACCTACTTTAAAACACTTAATGGTTCCTGGGGAGTACTATCAAATCAACCAAGTATAGTGTGCAAGGCTGGGGTTTAGCCAGAAAAATAAAATAGGCCGCCCAAAATGGAAGCTAGTGGGCGTGGCCCTGAGCCGATGGGTGGGCCACGCAACCTCCCAAACATAAGAAAAAAAATTAGAAAATTATGATCTTTAGAGGGCATTTAAAGGTGTTTAAATGTTGGAATTTTGTCTTCAAAGATAGTGTTGAATTAGCTATCACAGAGATATTTTGGTTATAGTCACTCACATAATGTTTCTAGGCTATGCAGAATAATATCTATCGCCTTAGTCTAGTATACTGTAAATTCTACTCTAGGGCCTCAGAATCGACAGATAGGTCAAACCTACTGTATTTTGTTGACTAATAAAATTTACTTGCGACGTTAACGACAACAAATCTTCTTTACGGTATTCATTAATTAATTATAACCAGAGAGTTACGAACACCACCAATATTATGTCGGAGAACCGAATTTCAAGTACTGTACTTGCAGAGCTACGTGGATGTGTTGTGGGCGACTCAGAAACGTCAATTTTCCAGAGGGTATAAATGTTTTGAACATGACGCGTGTTGTCAGTGAACTTTTCACAGCCGTAGGCAATGGTTAAGCTTTATATTTTCTGGGAATCCCCACTGAATATTGGTATGAAAACAATATACGTTCAACCAATAAAGGTTGTTTTTAAAAAACGTAAATATGATTTAGCTTTAGTTGAATATATCATTCGATAGATTTGAAGAATATAAAGAATTTGCTAAAGGTAGACCTGGCCCAATTAGGCTAGGCTGAGCTGATTAGGTCAAAAGGTAAAAGTGGCCGTCCTAAACAATTGATGGCCAGCCAAAAGACGGGCGGACGGCTCGCTGGCTAAGCCTATGGTGTAAGGCCACAATGCAACCACAATGGGCTCTAGAAGTAGTGTAATTTGTGGATTACTATAAACTTACCGGGTGTGTCCAAGGCTCACTAGGCTAAGCCTATGTGTGTGTGACCCCCAAGGGTTTCTGCCTTGCTGAGGGCTGCTGGGTGGATTTAGTGGCATAAATTGTCTCATCTCCTTCATAGTAATTCTTAAAAGAAGAAAAAAAAAAAGAGATAAAAGATTAGATGACCTCCTGCTTTGGATTTTTCTCTCGTAAAGCAAAAATTATTAAATGCTGTTTAATATTTGGATTCGCATAATAAATAACAAGTAGACCTATCGTGCAAGTAAACAATATGCTTTTCCTATTAAAACTAATGAAAACCTAAACTAAGTGAAAACCCCTCCCTCCCCCCCCCCCACTTATAATATTATGTAACTGACATATTTATGTCTTTTTATATTTTGATTAAATTTGACTTTGTACTTGAGTATGGTTTTTAATTGTACTTTTGATGTTTTCTTCTGTATTTTCTTGTTTGTGTTCCTTTGTACATTTGAACTACACTACTTGGGCTGCTACTGTACTTATGGGTTTTAATAAAGAATAAGAGTTTATCATTGTTAAAAAAAAAATCATTGACTAGGATAAAGATTTCCCATACGAATAGAATATACGAATGGTACTGGGTAAAAGACAACTTGATTTCTGGCTTTGAAAAAGGTATTCACTCGTAGAAGGAGATAAGCCTATAGTCCAGTAGTGACATTAAAGGGTCGGGACCAGGACATACCTTCAACTTTAGATTGACAAAGATGGTGATATCTTAAATAGACACAATGCATACACAGGCCTAGTTCTAGAGTCCAGTTAAAATATGTAATAATGTATTTGTGAATATTCTTTCCTATAGTTAATCCATGTCAAGTCTGTAAGTAAAAACAACATTTACTTATAAAAAATTGACACTGGATTAACTAAAGGAAAGGAAATTCACAAATAATTTACTGAATCCGGAATGAATTTATTCCCTATGATGTAATATTGTATTGGATGACATATAATCATATTTTTTACTTAAACATTATGTGTCAATATTTATTAATAGTAAAATAAATTAGATTTAATGTAAATATGGAAGAAGCATGAAGAAAGAAGAATAGGGAAAAAATTCAGAGCAGCTGAAATATTTACCAAAAATAAACAATAATAATCCTTTTGTCAATATTGCATCATGTTTTTGTGAAAATTTTTTAGTCTCTAATCTTCAGAGGTCAAGGTGCCGGCATCCTACATGTTTCATACATGTGATTTCCAAGATTTCTTTATATGAAAAAAGGTGTAAAGCTTTTAGTAATGCTATAAAGGCCAAAAAAAAAAAAAAAAAAAAAAAATTGGATGATTCTGAAGAATATGAATTTTGCCTTGAATGATTTAGTAGCAGTGCATATGAACAGGCTAAGAATATGCTAGGAATTGCATTTAAAGATAAAAACGCACCCACGGCAACACCCCCTGGCAGTGTATGACAGTTGCTTTTGAGTTCGTAAAAGATATAATAATAATAATAAGATATAACGCCTAATAGCCTAATAATGTATAATGCGAGTGTGCGTATAATAGAATAGTTTTAAGAATATATGAAAAATGTTGCATATATACAAAAGAAACTGTGTGCGATGTTTTATTTAAGATAAAATTGTATAAATAATAATATAAAATATAATAATAAGCAATATAAGCATTTCTTTCATATTGACATACAAGTAGAAATCATGATTCTTAAACTTGGAAATCCTTGAACCACTATGTGCTATAAAAGAGACTAAGACATTTTAATATTATAAATAGCATCCTGAAGAAGTTTGTTGCATAACAAAGGCTTTGTGTTCAATAAATTATATTTTATAAGTTTTTTTGACTGATTTAGTTCAATCCAATTATTTTTCAATAGTAAACCAATATTTTATGTTACTTACGCTAGCTTTCGTCTTGTTGTCTGCAAGACTTCATCAGCTGAATGAGTTCAGTTTATTATTCACGACTACTCAGGTGTCCTATATTGGAATAGTCACTTCAGGGAGATCATATAGTTCAATTTTGTTTTCATGTACTTTATTTCAGTTTCTGGTTTTAATGCTTTTTCTTTGTAAGCATTTCAAGCTTTCTAGTCCTTATTTTTGTTGAAAGTAAAGTGATCAATGAAACCTGTAAACTTGTAAAATAATATACTAGCTAAGAATCCATAGCTTACCCTTTCAAATGACTATATACAGTAGTTGACTTTTTCAAATTTTTCATCTGTCCACTTAAAGACTAAATGACATTTACCGCTAGCCAACTGTTGCCCATTTGGATCATCACAGGACTGCAGCTCTTCCAATGCTGGTCGCAGTCTTTCATCATTGATGTTGAATAGCGAGCTTCTAATTAAAAAATAATTAAAATCAAAAAAGTGCACAGTATGCCTTTTGATCATTGATTTGGAATTTACACGATATAAATCATTAGCATTACAGTATATTATTATTATTATAATTATTATTATTATTATTATTATTATTATTATTATCAATCTAACCATTAAATTAAACATTTGCTGATCTGTACTGATATGATGTTAAATAAAATAATAATGATAATAATAATACTGGTATTACTGGTATTAAAAATGATGATGTAAACAAAGCTGATTACTAGTATGTTAAAGCCAGACACCAAAGGATAATACTTTTTTGATATGTTGTACAAAGATGCAAAAGGGGTGTAATTCCCTCAATCGTTCCACAGCCTTTCTGTGTCTTAGAAAAATCAGTTGTACAACACTATCAAACTTTTTTTCCTCTGGAACCTGATTTAATGATGGAGATAATGATGACAATAATCATAAAGAGGATGATGATTGATTGAATTTATAGTCATAAAATACATACATAAAAATGATATACAAAAAACCAACAAAATGAAAATAAACATGACCCTGATTACAAGGAAAAGCCCAAAAATATGTACTGTAAATGATGATTGGGTTTTCAGTTTTAGGCTATGTCTCAAATACAAACAATGCTGTATCAGAGCCAAATGAGAGGACAATTGGTTCAGGATATTTAAATTTTTAATAGCATTTAAATGCATTATGTTTGGCTCGTAAATTAACATAACATGAACACAAGAGTGAAGAACTTCAAGGTAACTTACACGCACTGCTTGCACGTTTTCGTGGCTTGTAATTTTGTTTCACAGATTTATCCCACATCTCAATTCTTTCAACCACATCTCAATTCTTTGGAACTAGGCCTAGATAGATGCAAATATAGAGAAAAGTGTTTGTAGGCCTACTGTGCAGTGTGCTAAATGGATCTTTAACTCTGTTTTGCCTTTATAATATTTTTAGTATTTTAATATAAAGAAAACTACTATTTTTTTGCATGGTTCATTCATGAATAATGAAATAAAAATTATGAACACACAATATATAAACAAACAATGGAATGCAAGTTGCATGCAAAATACTCTTTTGATTGGAAACCCTATGCAGTGTTGATCAATATGACTGCATTGCCTTTAATAATGAGTTTTGAATATTTGTCAATTTTGTTTTATTTTAGATATAAAGCACTTTTGATTCCCCGGGTCCACATGCTTGAATGTTGTTTCTGGTGGAAAGAAACCAACTGTGCAGATAAAGTGCTTTATTCAAGGACACAAGCAAAATGCACAGCGAGGGATTCAAACCCTAACTAAAACTAAGTTTGGCCTAAAACAATTAATAAAATAAAATAAAAATACACACGCTTGCTAAGGTACCCTACAAACACCAAAATTTATCATTTACCAATAATTGCATATTAGTTTTTGAGTATTATGCCATAATTTATTCAACATAACAGTATTGTTTATATAGTTTTGTAGTAGAACAATTTCAGGCAATTTGTTACTTATAAGTGAAAGTTTTTTAAAGATAAAGTTGACTTTGTCCTGATCAGGATTCAACCCAACACCCTCTGAATATATTTTGAATATTCTATCAATTTGTGGTATCCTCCTTTGCATTTTCCAATTTGGAGCATTTGTTTTCTCAAGGTATTGCGTAATATGCAGCAAACAATAAAGAAGTTGATGACAGTTTGGTATGAAGGAACACCTTGCCAGTCAAACCAGGTGATAAGGTTTTGAAAAAAAGAACATTGTCTCCATCAGGATTCAAACCCTAGACCCTCTATGAACTATGTGGATGCTCTATAAAATTACCATTTAAAATGTACACCAGCTCCCCTAGCCTACCCCACCCTCTCCCCAACTCCACCCCCAAAATCATAAAACGATAAAAAGATGCTCTATTTACTTCTTTACTGTTATTCAATGCTTCAACTGAATTCCTGACACTATTATAGAGGGCGCTATTGAGATCAGACTCATCATTCATGCTGTCATATGTGGACTGGGTACTCTGCTCAACTTGCTGGCTTTTAATTGGTTCATTTGAAACCAGTGAGTCCCTGCTTCTACTCACTATAGATTCCACTGTACATTCACTTGCAAAAGAATTTCTCTGACTTTCGAAGAAAACTTCTGAAACTGATGGCAGTACATTTTGCTGGAAGGAATATAAAAGAAAAAATTGATTTATGAATAATATAACATGTAAACAGTGGGAGGCTATACAGGGTCAAAAAATGGGTGATGTTATTCAAATACCAAATGTACAGGTCTTACATGAGGCGTCTTCTTGTCCTGAACATTTTGTCACCTTTTAAAAGAAATTTGGTTGAAAAATGGGACAGTGAGGGCCAAAAAACAAAATTGAGGGGGGAGGGGGGAAAATGACACCATGTTTTTGAGGTCAAGAGACTGATTAGTGGTGTCAGAAAATGTAAATATAATGGTTACATTTTATATTTTATGTTTTGTTTTTTTTTGGGCGTTACGGTAGGAGTACAAGTTACGTATTGTACAAAAAAAATATGCACAGTTTTTCCTTTTTTTTTTTTTTTCAATCATTTTTTTTTCAATCAATAATCATTTTAGCAATGTCTATTTTCATTCTTCTTGTACTTTTCAAATCATAAAACATTTTAATGAGCATTGTAGTGCTACATGTATCTTAGTTTTGATGATGTCTAATGTGCGTACAGTAACAACAACCATAGACATGCTGTGTAGAGTACAATCATCTTGCAACACACAGAAGGTTCATCAATAAGAACAATTTCAGGGGTATTTGCTTATCTACTGAACATCAAGGGTAACCCTCCCACCCAGTCTGTGCACTTATTTCAATGGTGTCCTTCAGGTGGTGATTGGTTAGTCCAGCAAGAGACCAACCTCAGTATTTTCCAAACAAGCGCATTCTTTACCATGCACATTGGACAGGGTTTAAACAACTCTTCTGAGAGGCACATTTCAGTCCTCTAGCTGGAACACAAGTAGAGCAGCAGAGCGGATTATAGAAATACGGTACATAAACACTAACAATCAATTTGTCTCCATATTTCTGCACACAGAGCGATAAATGGTGCGCCTGCTACTTTTCAGATTCAGCCTATAACTTTCAAAACTTTTGAAATCCCTGCATCCGGTCATTATTTAAATA
>NW_022717540.1:6043-8513 GCF_011630105.1 Anneissia japonica | reverse complement strand
GGGTTGCTGATGGGGGGAGGGGTTGCTGATGGGGGGAGGGGTTGCTGATGGCGGAGGGAGAAGGTGAAGTTCTCGATCATTAAGTGAGGAGGTGCTAGCTCACAATAATTAGGAGACATGAGGTGATCTTTATATACCTTGAGCTTGAATTTTTTTGCTTCAAACATTTTTAATAGGGTGACACCCTTCTCCGCACACCCCTAGATACATAAGCCACTGCCTGTGATTAGGGTGTAGTAAAGACACAGGTAGAGTCTGTCCTGAAGACCATCATCCTAGACGAAGTATAAAGAAAAAGCGTAGACTACACAAACCAGCAGTCTATACCTCAACAAAACTAGTGACGGTACTTAAGCTAGAATACCCCTCAAAAATAATAGAACAGTCAATTCTCAGGTCTATGTTACTCAACCATATTTGCATCTGCATGGTTGGTTGCATCATGATACATGAGGCTACTGGTCAGTTGCAAGATGCATGATACATGAGGCTACTGGTCAGTTGCAAGATGCATGATACATGAGGCTACTGGTCAGTTGCAAGATGCATGATACATGAGGCTATTGGTCAGTTGCAAGATGGATACATGAGGCTACTGGTCAGTTGCAAGATGGATGATACATGAGGCTACTGGTCAGTTGTAAGATGCATGATACATGAGGCTACTGGTCAGTTGCAAGATGCATGATACATGAGGCTACTGGTCAGTTGCATGATGCATGTCTGGTCAGTTGCAAGATGCATGATACATGAGGCTACTGGTCAGTTGCAAGATGCATGATACTTGAGGCTACTGGTCAGTTGCAAGATGCATGTCTGGTCAGTTGCAAGATGCATATACATGAGGCTACTGGTCAGTTGCATGATACATGAGGCTACTGGTCGGTTGCATGATACATGAGGCTCTGGTCAGTTGCCAGATGCATGATACATGAAGCTACTAATCGGATGCATCTCAGTCAATCATAAAATAGGGACCTCAGGATGTTTACAATAATGATGCTTTCCTGTTGAATATGTGAACATTTATATGTGCTAAATACTGTCACAAGGTGACGTTGAAATTGTGGAGCAAACAAACAACTTGGGAAGGAATACAATTTAACAATTTTACTAAATGAAATGATAATTATTACCAAATACTGATTAATTATGTTTGATATAAAATGATAAAGTTAATAACTTGACCACAACTGATTGATTGTTGAGTTAAATAGTGGTATCTCCTACCTTTCTAGCATCTCGATCAACTTTAACTGCACTCAACAATACAGAGCAAATTTGACATCTTATGGCTCTTGGCAACAGGAACAGGTAAATGGTAGCAACATTACTGTGGAAACATTAATTCAATAGTAATTAATATTGTATTAAAAATATACACATTTATATATTATATATTAATTTGCAAATAAGGATTTTATTTTCACTATTATAATTGTAATATTTAATTATCAATATTTAGGTCTACCATGATGATCATTAGCAATAGTAGTCTGGTCTCTAAAGTGAAGAGAGCATGGGGGGTAATTTAGCTCTGTGGTGTGCTGATCTGTCAACACCTTTCCGTCCCTTGCTCAATTCTATCTGGGCTCTCCTTGTGATTTACCTGGAGGCATGGAATGCAAGTTACAATAGCGCAAACAAAGCACATTCTGCAGAGAAGAGTTTAGGCCTAAACAGTACAGGATTGCCTCTTCAGTGTACTACCAATTTACTACAAGGACGCATTAGAAAATATTAGTTTCAGATTTTATCGATTTTAACAAATTATCACTATAAATACAGTAGTTTTAAAATAGTAACATAAAGGTAAATATAGGAGAATAAGCATTAACTAACAGCATCATTGTGCTTAATATGGGCGTGGTTTGGGCGTGGTTTGTGATACTGGAGCAGCTGCGTTAAAAAAAGTTAAATTGCACCAAGTGCCATGAGCCACATACTTGTCGTGGATTGCCAATATACAAATTGCAATTTATTATATTTTTAAATATTAGAAGTGTGAGGTAGGACGTCCCAAAATTTGCTTGATTTGAGATGGAATGACCTTTCCTCTTCTCACAGCGCTACCTTTTTGTCACTGCACCTCTCTACCAAACAAAACAAACTACAAACAAACAAACTGCCTCTGGAATTGTTTTATAATATACTTCCATTTTAAATTACAGGTCTCTAAAGACCCCACCAATTAAAGACCACCTTCAATTAAAGAAAACTGTGTTGTGGTCTCAAATTAGCCAAAGCTGAAAGAATACAGAAACCCTGGTCCCAAAAGTGGTCTCTAATTGGAGGGAGACACTATAATTTTTCTTGCAGCTCTGTGAGGCAACCAATGCGAGAGCACTTCGCAATAAAATTAATATTAAATATTATTTAATAAAATAAAAGCAATCATTTGAGCATACAGTACCTTAGTTTGACAAGATTTGCCTCTTTAACTGATTTCTTCAATGAGTTTGGTTGACAA
>NW_022717540.1:0-5895 GCF_011630105.1 Anneissia japonica | reverse complement strand
TAAATTACAGCTAAATTAATAATAGAATATACAGTAAAGAAGGTCTAAATGAGCTGTATACTCAAAGGAGGTAAACAAATTTGAGTTGTTTACAAAATGGATTAAAATAGAAGAACAAAGCGAGGATGAACCACTGTGCACTTTTGTTTTTCTATTTGATGTGACACTCTGTACTTGGCGCTATGCATATGTGAATAGTGGAGGTCAAATATTGATAATTTGAGGGGTACCATACCTCACTGTGCATTACATGGCTGTGGAGAGAATCTTCAGATCTACAGGCCACACATCCTGTCATCACACAATGGCTACAGGCCTTGTCTCCCAAACCACTATTCAACAAAGTAAATAATTAAAATGAATATGATAAACATGTATTATGTAACAATTAAATAACTTTTTTTTATTCTGAATATATTGCTATCATTCTTTCTGTGTTTCCTTATGTTAATTTTTATTGATTGGTTATTGTTAATATTAAACTTCAATTATGTATAAAAGATTGCAATAATGTATGAAGAATTAAATTAATAAACTTGAATAATGGTTTTGATAGGGCAAAGTGTCTGTAAATTAACTGCAGGTTAGAAATCAGGCCTGGAATTTGCCTTCTACTTTTTCTCATGACCAAGACAACTCAACTCCCTAAGCCTCATAATGAGACTTGGTTTACTTAGAGGATCTTGTGTTTATATTTGTCTGGTAA
Source organism: Anneissia japonica (assembly GCF_011630105.1). Classification (NCBI taxonomy): domain Eukaryota; kingdom Metazoa; phylum Echinodermata; class Crinoidea; order Comatulida; family Comatulidae; genus Anneissia; species Anneissia japonica. The sequence goes on along the minus strand of NW_022717540.1, from coordinate 5,189 downwards.
AAGGGATATGTCACTTAGAAAAGTGATGGAATGATTTCGATTTGAATTTCTTCTATGTGATACACACCAAGGATTATGTTTGCTGTTTGGCAGATCCTTGGCTTTGGGCCTAAAACAATTAATGAAATAAAATAAAATACACACGCCTGCTAAAGTACCCTACGCACAACACAATTTATCATTTACCCATTGCACATCACTTTTGAGTATGATGCCATTCATTATATTATTGTTTCTATTAATCTTGTAGTAGCAAAATCTTAGGCAATTTGTTTCTTCTGCCTTACCGCTCGGCCACTCGACTAGCCTCATGTGATAACTGTGTGGATGCTCTATCAATTGAGCTGCAGTATTTAATATGTATGTTGAACCCCATTTGGTTTTCCCATTTTTTTTTATCAAAGGTATTGCACAAAATAAAAATATATACTAACATCTTCACTATTGGTAAAGATGATGAGAAGTTTACAAGAACAATGTATTGTTGATCCCATTGATAATTTGAGGGGTACCATACCTGTCACCATGCATTGCATGGCTGTGGAATGATTCTTCAGATCTACAGGCCACACATCCTGCCAGCACACACACACACATAAATTTGGGGAATTATAAATACATCTGTTCCTGAAAAATTTTAATAATATAATATAATTATTTTTTAAAATTATTAAAAATAAGAAAAATAATAGTAATTTTATAATAATAAAATTAATAAAAATAAGAATAATAATAGTAATTTTATAATATCCTTTAATGCCCATTTCAAAATAGGAATCTGGAATAATAAATCTGTCGCTAGAAAACATTAATATAATTATTTAAAAAATAAGAAACAAATAAAAATAAGAATAATAATAATAATATTAAAATAATATCCTTTAACACTCATTTCTAAATAAGAGTATATCTAAGTATGTAAGTAAATAAAAAGAAAATAATGATCAATCATCTGTCATATACTCTGTCTTACCTGTTTGTTTCTTTAACATCACTGATGGACTCACTAGAAGTAAGCTGTAAGGGATTTAAGAAACTTGATAATTATATAAAAATTAAATAACTTTCAACAATTCAACAATTGGTTGGCCATAACTAGTAATTTCGTAATTTTCTATTTTTATTTTAAATTTCTCCTTTTTCATCTTATATTTTTACTTTATATAGGACTTTATTTTATTATTATTAAACCATGTATTAATAATAATTATTATTATTGTACAAGGTATTAAAAAAAATGATATTTATATATACTTATTCTTACTAAATTTGAATTTTTCTTATTTTCAATTTCTTAATTTGTGTTCTATTTTTAAAAAACTATGCACCGTTTTTTTTTTTTTTTTTTTTTTTTTTTTTTTTTTTTTTTTTTTATTTATTCTGAATGTATTGCTATCATTCTTTCTGTGTTTCCTCGTGTTGATTTTTATTGATTGGTTATAACTTCAATTTTGTATACCAGATTGCAATAAAGTATAAAGATTTAGAATTGTAATTTCACTGTTCCCTGGAATTAGTAACTTGAATAATGGTTATGATAGGGTAGAGTGTCTGTAAATTAACTGCAGGTTAGAAATCAGGCCTGGAATTTCCCTTCTTCATATCTATGTTAATGTTATTTTGTTTCTTGTTTGTTGCCTAAAAAAAAAAAAATTATAAAAGACACTAAGACATACAGAACATAACACTAAGACATATAGAACATAATTTTCTTTTTTTCTCCTTTTTTTTAAATAATTTGTCCCCCTTGAATCCTCCACTGATATGCAGTTAATGACTTTTGTTAACACATATAATTTTATTACACACATAGTGTAATCGGCACTGACTTCCATAAGACAATTGGTAATGAAATATTGAAAACCTGTAAACATTATGAATTTGTGTGAGGTTATTTCTGGGAGATTGCGGGAAGGCGGAAGGTCGTCCAATTTTTTTATGGGTGCAGCGGTTATCAGAGGCTAAATTTATTGTGAAAACAATGTACTGAACGTTGTTAAAATTGAAGCATGTATACTATAGGCCAATATTATTACAAACTTAAAAGTGCACAATTTCTACTATAAATGATTCATTCCTTTTGTATATTATTATAACCTGTACGTGTGTTTAATATTATTTACATACATAGGATTACTGTTTTTCCTAATTTCAAAAAATTATAGTTAGTCAATTGAATTTTATATAGCCATTTTATATAGCCCATATTATTATTTGACACAGACATGTCTAATTTCGATTTGTAATACCAAATTTTACAAACTCCAGTGTTATGTTGATGCAATTACACAATGACGTCATAATAATCAGTGGCGGATTTATGTGGGACAGAGCCGATCTTAAATTTTTCAAAATTATTTTTAAAAAATGGAAAAAAAACTAAGGAAAATTATAATTAGAATTTAATCCTAGAGTGCCATTTCCGGCAATCTAGAGGCATCATAATCATAAATTTTCTTTCCTCAGCCCCAACTATGGTGGGGCTGAGGTGATCTACTTTAACAAATTGTGCAAGCCCCTCCATGTCCCCCTCTATTTTGCTTTCCTGGAGCCGCCACTGATAATGATAAATTATTAGTAAATCACTTTTATGTTTGTGAAATCAAAATGCTAACTAATGTTTTGTGTGCTCCCTATCTCCCTAGTCCTGTTTTATTGTAAATTAGACGGTATTATTTTCATTCACAATAGTGTGGTCGCAATATTACTTACACAAAAGTGAAATTCTAAAAGAGGAGAAAAGCAAAATCCTCTTGATTGATTTTAAAAGTATTGTACATGCAGAAAGACTAAATTAATGACTGTTTAAGCTTATCATATTTGTTTTTCATGGTTTTAATTTTGAATACGTCACAAGCTAATTAGTAGATAATTAATCATTATTTTTATGAATGTTAGTGTGTACGAAATACATAAGCTGGCATAATTATGACTAAAGGGATAATTTTAAAAACTTTTTATGATGAGTATTTCAGTAGCAGATTCAAGGGGCCCAGCCGGCCCACCATCCCTAATTTTTTTGTTCAAAATTTAAAAGTGGAAAAAAATGAAAATTATATTCAAATTCAGTCTGAGAGTGCCATTTCTGACCAACTAGAGGTATCATAATCATAAATTTTCTTACCTCAGCCCCAACCATGGTGGGACTGAGGTGGTCTACTCTCCAATTGTAAAAGTCCCTCTCTGGGCCCAGCTCTATTTTAAATTACTGGATCCGTCACTGGATATTTTGAAAATTTCGTATGGAAATAAATGTTAATTGCATTGCTTAAAATTAATTAAAAGGCTATAGGCGCCAGACCTTCCGGGGGAGGGGGAAAGGGGGCGAAGCCCCCCAGTCCCTAACCAAGGCTAACATTGTTGGGGCTGAGGTGCGAAAATGTTGAGAATATGGACCTCTGGGTACTTGGAAATTGCACTTTCATACATTAAAAATCTTACAAATAATTCATTTCAACAATATAATACAATAATTATTTTTCTTAATAAAATTTAGGGGGGTGCGATCGCACCCTCTGCACACCCCCTGCATCCGCCCCAGTATTATACATTTTATTGTATTTTGTATTGTTATTGGCCAGAGGTTTAGAAATGACCACTTGATGTGTTGTTGGACTTTCCCATCATCTCTGAAACGCTGCTGGTCAATATGTAGTTAACATTTCGAAAAGCCCTCTATTCATGAAAAAGTTTTCAACTTTATAGGGCAGGGACAAATATCCCACCATTACCATTACCATTACAATTCTTTTAAAGCTTTGTGTCTTTATTGAGCTTGTCGACAAACGATTTTCATTTTTTTTATTCATATTGTACTTACTTACAATATGAAGTTATTGAAGATGGTCAGTGGCTAATATCAGAGCCTTCTTGCTCAAAATATGTGTTCCCGTTTTTGTTTGATTGTCACCTTTAGAATGTGTTTCGATAAAAATAAATTTAGTGAGCTACGTCATAATTGGTTTCTCTGTTTATTTACTATAATCACAGTTAAGAATTGAGATTTTAAAGCATGTAACGGTAGTTACTATGCCATTTAAAGACACTTTTGATCTTTTCTTTTATTTTGACTGATGTTTTTTTGTGATGCCCTTTCAATTTAGGTTGATTCCACAATTTTGTCAGACTCATCATTCATGCTGTCATATGTGGACTGGGTAGTCTGCTCAACTTGCTGGCTTGTAATTGGTCCATCTGAAACCAACGAGTCCCTGTTTCTACTCGCTATAGATTTCACTGTGCTTTCGATTGGAAAAGAATTTCTCTGCTTTTCAAAGAAAACTTCTGAAATTGATTGTTTTTGCTGGAAGACCACGAAAAACCATGAATAATATAACATGTATTAATAATACATCTTGGTCATTAATTTAATCAATTTAAATGCTGTTATTAAATTTATATTGTGTCTGCGCACCCCTAGATACGCAAGTCACTGCCTATAAATATAATCAAAAAGGTACTCGGTTTCGTCTACAGCCTGTAGCTGTGTGTGAAACCTCCTTAAACACACACAGAGTACTATTAAGTCGACCAAGTCAGTGGTAGTGTGTAATTGCCAAAAAAATTAATAAAAATAAGAATAATAATAGTAATTTTAAAATAATATCCTTTAATGCTAATTTCAGAATAAGAATCTACTTTTGGAAATAAAAAATCTGTTGCTAGAAAACATTAGTATAATATAATTATATAAAAAATAAATAAAAATAAGAATAATAATAGAATATAAAAATAATATCCTTTAATGCTCATTTCAAAATAAGAATATATTTAATGCATGTTAAGTATAAATAAAAATAAATAACGAATAATCATTAATCTGTCATATACTCTGTCTTACCTTTTGTTTCTTCAACATCATTGATGGACTCACTAGAAGAAATCTGAAAGGGATTTAATAAACATGTTATTATATAACCATTAAATAACTTTTTTATTCTGAATATATTGCTATCATTCTTTCTGTGTTTCCTTGTGTTGATTTTTGTTGATTGATTATTGTTCATGTTAAACTTCAATTATGTATACAAGATTGCAATAACCTATGAAGAATTAGAATTTGTGACTTGAATAATGGTATGAGGGCATAGTGTTATTAACTGCAGGTAAGAAATCAGGCCTAGAATTTGCCTTCTTTATATCTATGTTAATATTTTTTTTCTTGTTTGTTGCCAAAAAAAAAAAAAAAA
>NW_022717539.1:0-1154 GCF_011630105.1 Anneissia japonica | reverse complement strand
CTAGTCCTACACATCTCTCGATTTGGAGGACCTAGCGTAGAATTTACACTAGACTAGGGCGAGATGAAGATGCATCTGCATAGCCTAGAAAAATAATGTGAATAAACAAACCTTGTGCAGTCTATGTAACTGAAATACTTTTGTGATAACTTATTCAACACTATCCCGTTGAAGACAAAATTCCAACAATTCAACACCTTTAAATGCACTCTAAAGGACATAATTTCCTTTTTTTCCTTATGTATGGAGAGGGACACCCTCTCTTAAATCCATCTTATATATAGAGGCCTATATAGTAAATGAAATTAATGTGTCAGATAAATTCAATGAACAGTGCTTAAGCTGTCATTAGCCAAATAGCTAAATCCTAATAAAAGCTGAATTTAGCCGAATATTTTAATTCAAAATTTGCCAAAAAGCTAATGCAATTAAGGCTATAATTCCTTTTATTCTTTTGTTTTGGCTAATAAAATTTCTATTTGGCTTTAGTTATTTTCATATTGAATTAGCCAAATAGCTAAATATTGTGTTTGGCTAGCTTAAACCCTATATGAAGTACAGAACACTAAGCAACCAATTATGGTCATGTGACTTACGTGTGCTCCCTCTCAACATCAGCGTGCTGTGTGAAGATGGAACCTTGTTGGGTTTTGATAGTTTCTTCTAATGGTGCCAACATGTCTTCAAGTTCCCTTTGCTGAGCAACAATGTAATCCAATTCATGTTCTAACCTAAATGACAAACAATTTATTTAAATAAAAAATCAAAATTAAAATAAAATGATTTTATAAAATATTTTAGAAACTATGTAGGCTTGTGTGTTGCATGCAACAGGCCTGATTTAGTTGTGGAGCACTTGTTTAAGCACATAATTAGCATTTCATTACTTTATAATGTGTATTAGGCATTCTCCAGTTTTGCTATGTTCATTCTAGATTTTACAAAAGAATTGCAAATATGTGAATTGTGGTACACTAACGTCATGTTGTTGTTTTCTGTTTCACACATAGTTCTAGCTACATAGACCAAGTTAAGTTAATTGTGGTACACTATCATGTACCGAAAGGTCCACTGATTAATCTCAGATAAGATAGTATAATACATACATAAGTATCGAAATGCACGCCATCGTGTCGGGATTCTATATTTCGACA
>NW_022717538.1:0-526 GCF_011630105.1 Anneissia japonica | reverse complement strand
AACATTTATATATGTATAAAACCATGAATATTTTTAATCAGTTATAGCTCCTTGGGATGAAAGGTTTCATAATCTTTCATAATCTGAAAGCACATAAGTTGTAGATACGATTTTTTACTTCATAATGGCTGATCGGACATTGTGACGTCATCATATTGGCATTTGAATAAAAAAACTGAATTTTTATTTATGATGCCATTATGTTTATACTCGTTTGAACGTATCTCGCTTATTCTTGATTGATTGTCTCATACCTGTGAGTATGTTATAGCTAAATCAATTCTCTTGAAGACGTGTCCATTTATTTTTCATTTTGATCACGTCAACATGGTCAAAAAGAACGAATTTTTGGAGCCCTTTTATCTCTCTTTCTTAAAAGATGTCAAACAATAGAACAGAGTAAGTAAGGGCGGCAGACTGTATTTCGACGCTATCAGACAAATATATATAGGTTGAAGGGAAAGGGAAAGTTCGTGTGGCATTACCGACTAACAGGCGGTTTTAAATACACTTGACAATGTTTAAT
>NW_022717537.1:0-561 GCF_011630105.1 Anneissia japonica | reverse complement strand
AATATTGCATTTACTCCTTTTCAAATAAAATTGTAAACAATACTTGGTGTGTTAGTGACATTTACCTCTGTAAAGGTGTTTCTAAATACTTGTATAAAATAAAATTATTTAAATATTAGGATTTGGGTAGCGGAACGGGGTTTTAGACGACATTAAGAACATGAGTGAAATATGGCCACGTTGAACTAGTTGAACACAGTTCATCTTTTCGAAAAGCCACTTAACTAGCAATGGTTATTTATAGGTTTGTTATACAAAAGTGGTCTTTTAACAATATACAATTTAAAGCTACATAAAGGCTCTACCAAATAATAAAAAAAAAAAATAGTTACTCACAGAGATCAAAATACTTATAACTCCATGAGCAGACGGTCTTTAAAGGAGTTTTAATTCAGTTTAGAGCCCGCAATAAACCCAGAGGGCAGTAACATGATGTTTAGAAATTATATATTCTGTGTGATCATAATTTTAAATTTTCAAAAACAATTTTCCAAGAGGACGAAGTTTTTCATAGTAAAATAAAATAATATAAGTCATTTTCTCTAGATAACCGGAACATAA
>NW_022717536.1:0-743 GCF_011630105.1 Anneissia japonica | reverse complement strand
AGAAAAAGAAAGAAAGAAAGATTCTGACAATAACAAGAGGTGATCCGCTAATGTTAGCGGATCACAAAAAAAGATGACTAGATTTGAACTCGTCACTGAGGACGAGTTAGGTGATCCGCCGTACTTTGACCCTCACGAAGCACGCGCGGTTCTGATTGAAAAGTATAATATTCTAAAACATGCTCTGTTTAAAGAGTAATTTTGAGCATTTTAAAGGAATTTTAAAGAAAAAGAGTACTTTTGAGCATTTTAAGGACTTACGAATGTGTACAAATACGTCTTAACGTTCGTGCGCACAGTAGTAATACAGTGTCACAAACCCAACACATGTAACCGAAACGTAATTTCCAGCTTCAGTACGTGCTGTGTGCGTGGAAATGAGCGTACGGCTCGTAAATTTTGGAAAGTTTTGGAATATTCAAAATGACCTGAAACGTGCTTTAAATTATCTGAAAAGTGATATTAACAATTTTAAAATTTTAACGCACAAGTACGAATAGCTTATACGGCGTGCCTGTACGAATAGCTTATACGACGTGCCTGACGACGGTAATGGCACATGAATTGAAACCTTGCCAAGTTTAATTTAAAACCCCCTGTTGGTTGGTAAGGCCACACGAATTTTGTCTTTACAGTAAACGAATTATCGGTCTGATAGTGTCGAAATACAGTCTGCCGCCGCTATTTTCAATGTGTTTACATCTTTCAAGAAAGAAAGATGAGAAGGCTCCAAAAAAGCCTTC
>NW_022717535.1:0-820 GCF_011630105.1 Anneissia japonica | reverse complement strand
GGTATAAACACAAAAATCAACTTCTTAAATGAGACGATCAGTTAAACCCTGAACAAAACAACAATCATAGGTCTACCAGATGCCGTGAAAAAGAACTGTGATGTCATGCCATGGAGATTATAATAAATTTATTAAAATGACACGACAGTATGTTAAACAAAAAGTTAAACCTTCCACTAGGGTGATTCTTTTCACACATCTAGATGTGTATAAGAGACAGCCTCAGCCCCACCATGTTTGGGGCTGGGGTTAGAAAATTTTGTAAAATTTACACGTCTAGATGCTCGGAAATAGCACTTAAGTTTTTAAAACGCCAGGGCTGTCTCTTATACCCGCCACCCCTGATTACGGAGGATATTTGTAGAGAATGAAATTTAAATTTGTTAGATTTATTTCTAAAATAAAAACCTTTAAGGTTTCTTGATATGTTTAAATTAATTTGTTTAATTAAGTCATCATCTTGCACTGAACTTGTTCCTTGTGTCATGCACTATGAAACTTTGGGTGATCTGACGTCATCGAAGCATGTGTTTGCACACCACTGTTGCACCCCTGAAAAGCAAAATTAACAAATTGGCGGACAGGATTTCGGAGGCGCGGTCTCTGCCTTCAGCAAAGTGAATGCAAATAAAATATCGAAATTAAGAACTTGAGTGCTATTTCTGAGCACCTAGACCAAAAAGACCAAAATTTTCTAACCTAAGCCCCAATCATGGAGGGGCAGAGATTATTAAAGACTCTCACGCCTTACCAACGGCAGCGGAAGCAGGGATTGGGGGGCATTGTTCCCAGCACCGGTGACAAACATTTTACGAATGCT
>NW_022717534.1:0-622 GCF_011630105.1 Anneissia japonica | reverse complement strand
TAAACATGGTTACTTTATAATAATTATATTTTATTCCATTATATAACGTTTGTATCAGCTCCACTCAATGAAGTGGTACATTCAACTTACCTACTACACACTGAATACTCTGCTGCTTCTTCACAGTACTAACGTAATTTGAATGAATGTAGGTAAGAATGGCCCCGGAAAAAATGGCCCCAGAAAAAATGGCCCCGGAAAAAATGGCCCTGGAAAAAATGGCCCCGGTAAAAATGGCCCCATAAGACAGGTAGGTAAAAATGGCCCCAATGAAAAATTCGGTAATAGAAATGATATATTTTTTCTAATCTTCAAATATTTAAATACAGTATAGGCAAGAATTGAATCAAGAAATAAAAAATGGCCCTCAATTATAAAATTCAAGAAAAAAAAATTAATAATAAATAAATAAGTAAATAAATGCCGTAAAATACCCTGTAGATAAAGAATATACATATTTGAGAACTAAAATAAATTAGTTTTTAGCTCCTATGAGTAGCTCTGGGAGTAGGTCTAAGTATTTTTTTAAAATTATTAATATTATTAGATATTATTACTTTGCGGTCAATTATTAATATTATTATTATTATTAATGGCTCTGATGGGAGGCTCTAAAACATTG
>NW_022717533.1:743-1003 GCF_011630105.1 Anneissia japonica | reverse complement strand
AACATCTGATATTTTAGAGGTTGCCCGTCGGGACCTACCCTTTTAAATTTGAGTTGCCCGACGTACATTTTTGGTTGCCGTGGGACGTCGGGCACCCGATTCTGCGAGCCCTGTATTGTTAACATTATATTGTATATGTTTTATAATTAAATTATAATTATTTCTAATTATTAAATATATACATAGCCTATATCTAGGCCCATACATAAAACAAAAAATAAAACAACAAAAATTTAAAAATAAAATAGTAGTAATAATAG
>NW_022717533.1:0-734 GCF_011630105.1 Anneissia japonica | reverse complement strand
ATAATAATAATATAATAATAACAGTGCTCGAAATGAATAAAAATTGTTTAATTAATGAGATGAATCAGCATATATTAAATCAACTTGCGTCTATGCAAAACCTGTTTTTTTTTTTAAATAAAGGTGTTTCTATTTTATTCTGCTATTTTAAAAAATAATCTTATAAATTATAAGTTTATTTTCTATGATAATTTTATCCACATAATTCATGTTTTCAATCTTAGTATGGTTGATAAATAATACATAAAATAATAATAATAATAATAATAATAATAATAATAATAATGAAGGTGCTCGAATAATGCTTTAATAAAGAATTAATAATACTTCAATAATACTTCAGTAGGCCTATTTGCGATAGTGTGATTAATGAGATATTTGTTGATTAATTTATAGAAATATATAATAGGTATAGGCCTATACCATTAATAATGATTCAGCATATTACATCAACTTACGTCTATAGATGTAAAATCTGGGTTTTTTTTCAATAAAATGTTACCTTTTTATTCTGTTTAAAAAAATAATCTTATAAAATACCGTACATTATAAATTTTCATTGTAAATTATATGAGAATTTAATCCACATAATTTATGTTTTCAATTATTTAAGCATTTAAACAATTCAGTGGGCCTAACGCTGGATGTAAATGTAAAACAAAACAAATACAAAAAACAATAGCATCGCCAAAGTGTTTTCAAAAAAAAAAAAAAATACCGCGTATTTTTGGTAA
>NW_022717532.1:0-1336 GCF_011630105.1 Anneissia japonica | reverse complement strand
AACAATAAAAACTTGGCACCAACTTTTAGTATAGTCTTTTTATGCAAATTAAAGTTAAGTGTTAGCTTCATGTCTGGGATTCAAAATATTTTGCTGAGGGATTTACTATTTGTTCTTTACTATCATAAAGTATATTCTAGTTGTAAATAGGCTGGTAAATAAAATTTGTAAAATAATTGAAATGAATATTTTTTGCCATTTATGTTTCCATAGAGGGTGTCGGGAAGTCTTTGCTCGAGATCCTGTTGCATGGATATAAAGAATATGATGATATGATGATGTATCAGTGCAATAATTGGATTGATAAATGCTTTATATTTATTTGATTGTAAAATAAAGATTTCAAATTGTGAGATTTCATAGCAAATTTCCATTGTTTTTTGGTGGCAGGTGTATATTAATTACACTTAAGTATTATTAAGATGATGATAATAATAGCTCAATACTAATAACATAGCAATAATAATAATCAACAAATTATTTACTTTAACGACATGTCTGTAGCTGGTTCATACAAAACAACAATTCCAGTACCAATAAGAAAAAGTGGGCACAAAAAGCACATAACAGGCACCAAAAACGAAAGCACACCCCTGAAAAGAAAAAGACGAAATATATTACCATTAGAGCCGTCATTACATGTATAAACTTTTTTGGGTAGTAACTCATGACTGACAATGGTCAGAAATGAAAAAAATTAAAGATAATAATTCTTTGTCCACATTATTAAGTTTTCTGTGATTTTTACCATATATGGGCATGATGATGTCACATCATACCCATAATACAATATATTATTCTGTATGGGCAAATCCCATGTATTAAATAACATAAAATGCTGATAGTGTAAACAGAACTTATAACATTTAGAGTAGAATGTCAGAATCGCAATGAATGTGAACACTAAATTTTACATAGATTTCAAATGGATTGTCCCACCCAACACCTACATCGTCCAACTTCTGACAAATGTTTGAATGATGAAAATATAATGACCAAGTTTTTAAAAGCGAGATAAAATTCACTTTTTCACTCGGATTAAAAAAATCCATCACTCATTACAAAACATTTTTGGAAAACAAGGAGCATTAATTGTTAACATGGTTTATTTTTTACCTCTGTACTCCTTTTAACATCAGATAAACATCCAGAGCATAAGTCGCTGTTAGGAAGTATGTTGTAACGTAGAAATATTGAGTCCAAGCCTGTTGGGTAAATAAATATTATATAGTAATATATATTAGTGATGACAGCCGTGGTGGTTCCAGACAGGATGAGCACCTTATTGATGTATTGGAAAGTTGTGGACTAATGCAATGTAATCGATATTGTACTC
>NW_022717531.1:0-1257 GCF_011630105.1 Anneissia japonica | reverse complement strand
GATGATACCTCAAAAACCAGCTCAAATTTGCACGGAAAATTGCTAGGAATATAGGGGCGCAGAATCGTAATTACTGCATAATACTTTGTTTATTAGGTCAAGGCCTAATTTTCGGCAAAATCTACACGAAAATCGACCCATTTTTTTTTTAATGCATGGACGGATTTCTAGGTCAAATTTTTGCACGGAGGATATATTCCAGGTGAGTAACTTATCTGTTCAAGCAGTTCCCTTTGATGAGCCAATTGTATTGCCATTTTGGTTTTTCTTTTTTGCTGGTAATACAGGAAAATACATATTACTTAATCTTAAAATAAGTATGATGTTAATTGTGTTTCATCAGAAAATGACAAAAAAAAATTATGTTTATCTCACATTCTTTATTGAAGGCTAATCTGTTGCAAATAAAGAGGATATGTGTAAATGTTGAATTCTGATATGTCCATCTTTGGCGAATTACATCAACGTAGCTATGGCTTCAATACCATTTCGGATGATGCATTATATAGTTGTGTATACAAACGGATTCCATCATTATTGCATGAACATGAACTCAATCTTGGCAGACTTAACAAAGTGTTTGCATCACACTGGCTATCCTCAAGAGAAGTGGTTCTTGGAACAAAGTGTAACAAGGTACACTGTACTGTATACTACATTTATAATACAAATTTGAAAAGATTTTTATTGCCTGTGGCACAATGGGACCATGTTTTCTAAGGGAATGCACCCATAGACTTCCCATTTTTAAATATCTGACATATATGCCACTATTGATTGGTCAATTGTGAATCACAGATTTTATGATTAACATAATAACCACAGGACTGTATACAGGTACAGTATTATATACAGATATTTCAATGTTTATATTTACTTTATTATGTTTACAGTACTACCATAGTATGTATTTCCTGATTGAATTAATGCCATGCTTAATGCACAAGATAATATCTTTTGTTAGTCCTGTGAAAATATGTTCAGCATCCTGTTTCTAGTAATTGCTAAATTAAGCATCGTGAAAGAGACAAAGGGTTAAACCAAAAGAGAAGGAAATTTAACAGGAAATTAAAAAACCTCAGGGCTTTATTTTCTTCCAAAACACTTATAATTCACCTTAGCTACACATTTATCTTATGATTTGAGATGGAAAAAACAACAAATTTATAGCCAGTTATCACATTATGTGCCTAGATGTAGTTTCAGAGATCATTGTTACATGTTCTCCTCTGTGTGTGTGTGTGTGTGTGTGTATGT
>NW_022717530.1:0-1219 GCF_011630105.1 Anneissia japonica | reverse complement strand
TGCCTTCTTCCTGTCAAGCAAATCAGATCATGATACGGTTAGAGATCAATTGGTTAAAAAAAAAGGTAAGTTTTATTTCTTGTTTATCTATGGATTGGGCTTATTCTAGTATTTTAGGCTAGGACAGAAAAACGATTAAAGGGGGGGTGCGGGGATGAGACAAGTGGCCATATATTGCTTATTTAACCTTTCCTGAGTTCGGGAAAAATACTTAAAAAATTCAAAATGTTGAGATGTAACGATAATTAGAGAAACAAAACATGATGTGGTGAGACGGGAAAATCTGGTGAAAACGAGGCTGATCACTTTTTTCAGTAGATTGGTAGCATTTTCTAACCAACTCATTAATATTCAAGACCAGTAATTTTTGGCGAGCAGCTGATCGAAAAATCGTCCCGACGATCGAGCAACTAGCCTAGACAATACGTACGTCCAGTAGTGTGAATTCATGAGTTTTTGTGATCGTTTTCGTACGCAGTTACAGAGAGATGGTTTTGTCAACGTAAATTCAATCATGGAGGAATAATTCAATTGAATTAATAAACGTATATCAGTCCGATGACTTGTTTGTTTATAACTAGGCCTAGCCTAGGCTATGCTTAGGAAGCACAGTCAGTGTCTACCCAGCAGCTAAGTAGCGCACTCCTGACCGGGACACTGCTCCAGTCCCGCAGCAAGTGAGTTCGCACGCAGCCTTATCCAGCTGACGGTAAAGTTAGTAGGTTTCTACTACTAGCCTAGACTTGTCATGCCATGGCGACTTTGTCACATTAATTGTGCTATTTATGCATATTTTTTCATAATAGCCTAGGCCTATAGGCCTACTAATAGCTATATAGGCCTGGGAAAACTGTCTAGGCCTAAATGTCTAAAAATTGCACTGTCTAAATAAAGGTGATGTGCTATAACACTACAGTATATCATCAGAGCCAACACCAATTCCTGTAACAATAAGATTATTATTGATATACAGTACTGTAGCCTGTAGGCCTAGAAGCTAGGCTACACAACAATAATGCCTCAATAACATGATGCATATGTTGTCAGCTGTAGTTGAAATGTGGAATTCAAATAAAATATACAGTATCTCAGTATGGTATGTTATTGATAAAGCAGCAAATGCCAATGTTTGATAACATTTTTGATTTTTTAACGAACCTGGTTTTGCATTATTGTAACTACTGTATACTTATTTCTCAATAGGAGCAAATGACTGGCT
>NW_022717529.1:26109-29506 GCF_011630105.1 Anneissia japonica | reverse complement strand
AAAAAAAAAAAAAAGAAACCAGGATATATTAAGCCCTGTGTTATAGTAGCTCCCATTTTATAAATACAAATATATAATATTCGGCATTGTGTAGGCATCTGGGTTTCTGAAGACCTTTGCTTAATGCAAAAGAATTTCAAATTATACTATATTCTCATATTTTTGTTTAAAAAAATGTAATATATTAAAAGATGTATATCTTATAACATTGTATACCACTCAGCACTTGTGATGTTCTACCGAAATACAAAGGCATTGGTATGTGTTAATAAAGAACTAGGTTTTCTTTTACTTTTCATAAGGCAAGAAGACGTTGGTATCCAGAACAGAAGATTACAGCTATAGATTACACTGATGATATAGGCCCTCACATTTAACACTATAGCTAATGTAGCTAATGCAACATTATTGCTCCAACCTTGTTTTTGATGCTACACAGATTTGGTTACAGTATATGTACTGTAAAGCCAAAAAACCGAGTTCATATTTAACAACATAAATGGTACCTCACTTTCTGACAAAAGCATTAAAATGGTGAATGATTTTGTAAACCGTGATAGCAACAACATCTATTAAGATGTTGAAATTCGCCTTGGAAAAGCAAGGAATCTTAACCCAAAACTAAAAAGAAGCTTATTTAGGATAGGGGTGCCTCGGCAAAATTTTGGTATACCAATTGCAGGTTCACTAACTTACTTGTCAAGTTGACTGATATTGGAGTCGCTTCAGTCAACACATTGGTTAGCGCGGTCAAATAGGAGTTAAAATGGAATTCTATAAATAAACGTTTACATAATTATCAGGCGGAACGTTTTTCAACGTGGGGTGGGGGGCCCACTTTTAAGATGAATGGGAATATGAATCATGCAGATCTGGAATCAAACCTAGGGGGTGGGGGTCAACATTTTTCCCAAAAACGAAAGGGGTTCCGGGGGTCCTCCCCCGGGAAAATTTTGATTTCAAGATGACGGGAAATTACCTTTCTCGACTTTTGAGCTTGAGTCTATTATGACTTTGTTCTTCAAAATTCAAAGTTTTCCCCTCTTGAAAACGGTTAGGTAAACTTTCTCATTGTTATTACAGTAAATTGGCCAGTTATGTGTGTATACATACATAAAAAAAAATTAGTAGTTGTGATACGTATTCTTATTTCAATGAATCGATAAGCTTAAAAGAAAAGAGGTGGGGATCCGGGGGCTCACCCCCGGGACAATTTTGATTCCTAGATGGCGGGAAATGAGCTTTTCCGACTTATTATGTGTCTTAATTACTTTTAAGTTCTTCAAAATTCAAGGTTTTCCCCTCTTGAAAACGGTCAAAATGTCTTGTTTGACATTAAAACGATCACAGTGGCATATGAGGTACTCCTTATTTAAATATGAAATATGTAATAGCATATTAACTATGCTCATTAGATATTGACATCCATTTATAGTTTATTTTAGACATACAAGAAAAAACAATTCTGATAATAACAGACGGTACCGTAATAATATACCGTAATAATAGAATAACATAAAAATAACAGACACGATAGCGTTTATTTCAATACTTGGAGTATGTATTACTTTCATAACAGAGAAGAGTAATCGTTTCGTTTCGTTTTACTTGACCAATGAACCGAGTGCATGTGCTGCTTCGTATACATACAATTAATTCTTGTAAATGTTGACCATCTTGTAGCTAACACTTTTATTTTAGCGACGTTGTTTTGTTGTACAGTAATTGTGAGGGCGCTAATAATTTAGAAGGGGAATTCCCTTCGAGAAGCCAGTTGCAAGTTGGAACTTGGAACCAACGACGCACCTTTCTGCTGGGGTTCAGTTTCCTGATTGATTTTTGTAGTTTAAATACCCCCATGGTTTAACTAACTATGGCCCAGGCTCAAGTAACTCTACAGACATTACCGTGGTAGTATAGTCATTTTAGTTTACATAACATTTATGCAATATAGCAAATAAATTATATAGTATCTTTTGATTTTGGATGTAGTGTGCATAAGTGCATTAGGGCCTAGTCAAATATTCTCTTTGATATAGGCCTAGTGCATAGGTAGGGCCTAGACCTACCATATCTAGGCTAGGCCCTAGCCTACCTAGGCCTAGCCAAGAGAGAGAAGATAGATTTTAGGCAGGCTGGTCGAGCCCTCCTTCCAAGCTAGGTAGGCCTAGTCCGATGATCACAGATAAATGAACTCCACTGGGTTTGATATAAACTTGTAAATAGGCCTAGCCTATACCAAACTACCAAAAAACTAAAAGTAAGCAAAGCTGTCTACATAATTTTAGTCCAATCACAAAATTGAGTAATGTTAATTTATTTATTAGGTCTCACCCTACCCCTGGTAGGAGGTAGTGTGGGTTCCTCTGTCAGTATATATTGAGGTCAGATCTCACCATTTCCATTCTAATGATTGACCTTTTTAAACAGCACCAGTGCATTAAAATTAAACAAATTTTGGGATGTCGTTTAGCACTCACACTTGCAGAATAAATACAATGTTTTTATTTTGTTAGATGTGAACATTCCACAGTACTGGCCAGGTTTTATTTATTATATTTATATATTTGGCTTATCTTTCAATTTAGAAATTAAAACAAGAAAATATTTCTCTTGTATATAGCATTGTTAATGTGGTTTGTAAAAAGTGGAAAATCATATTTTTTAGGGGTAACCACTTCCACCCCAAATTCATCAAATACAGTACCAATGCTTCAGCTCCAAATGCATGCCCCTGACATTTACTGGATCTCTTTGACCTCACTACAGCTTTGGATATCTTTTTTTTTTTCTCTTTCTCAATCAGTACAGTACAGTACAATATTTCCTTCTATATCGATTTTTTTTTTTCATTACCTTCATGGCATTACTGTTTTTTTTTTTATATATACAACCAGTAACGTGTATAATCGAATAAAGGTAATTTGGAACTAAATATAATTTAAATTGTTTAATAGAATAATTTTATTTTTTTTATATCACATTATACGGTATATCATTATAATATAACATACTTTATTTAAATAAATAAATCCTTCAGCACATCGGAAACGCTTCCATTACGGTTTGGTTCCGATGTGAATGCCGCTAAATAGGCCTATTTTACAAATAAGTAGGCTTTTTTTTTTTACAAACGTTATTCCATTGTTTCTTTTCATATTTTTTTTTGATATTAAAATATAAAACTCTTAATTAATTTAATATACTTACAAATATTTTTCAATTTAATCCCAATTATTCAAAATTAGTACAATGATAATAATACTATAGATAACAAAATAAAACTCATTCAAGCATAACGTTCCATTCATAATTATTTTCTTTTACAAAATTCTTAAATATAATCCATGCATTTTTACAAACAGGCTTACCTAGCTCTGTTAGAATTTTAATTTTG